>NW_022881489.1:0-45991 GCF_004382145.1 Drosophila mauritiana
CTTAGCATATTTAGTCATGTATATTAATACCGCTAATTAATATTAAAATTTTTTTGATTTTGATTGTCTGTAATCAAAACAACATAAGAACTTATTTTTAAAAATATAACGAATTATTTAGATACGAACCTCTTATTCTTTGGTCTTGATTTACGACATCCTTTGTGCTAATTTTACATCCGCGCAGCTCCTGAAACTACATCGCAGGTCAGCTAGCTTATTCGCTCCCAGAGGGTACATGTAATTAAAACAAAACCATACAAGTTTAGTGGTATTTGTAAACACAATGGGCATAAGTTTTAATTAGCATTAACGATGACGTGGCAAGAATAGAATTGACTTAATATTCAAATGGACCACGTCATCAATATATGAATACCATCTGTGGTACGTACATTTCCTACGAATTGGAATTTTGTGTTAAAATTCGATATTGGTAATATTTTTATGAAGAAAATTTAGTGTACACCTTAGCATATTTAGTCATGTATATTAATAACCGCTAATTAATATTAAATATTTTTTGATTTTGATTGTCTATAATCAAAACAACATAAGAACTTATTTTAAAAATATAACGAATTATTTAGATACGAACCTCTTATTCTTTGGTCCTTGATTTACGACATCCTTTGTTCTGATTTTACATCAGCGCAGCTCCTGAAACTACATCGCAGGTCATCTAGCTTATTGGCTCCCAGAGGATACATGAAATTAAAACAAAACCATTACAAGTTTAGTTTTAATAGTAAACAGCATACGTTTTAATTAGCATTAACGATGTCGTGGCCAAGACTAGAACTGACTTAATTTCAAAAAACATATATATAAAATTATCAAATATTATAAATTAAAAATATACTAGAAAGATTAAGTTTTTTTAAAAATATTCTAAAACTATTCGGTTCATAAATAAACCCGCCAGTGTTACTGTTTAGTGTGATTTATTTGTTATTTCAGACACTTAATATTAATTAATTCGACACCGATGCGTATGTTTTCTCGCAGATCAAAAATGTGACTAACTTAAGCTTTGGCTGTACTCACGCCATACGATTAAGCTAGCATAAGACGTAAACAAGTTACAGTTAGAAGGGAGTTAGAAGTTTGGAAAAGTACTGGGGCAAGCTCGCGGACAATTACAGCAGTGCGATGCTTACATTGATTCCGCTGATAAGCTCCGCTGAAGCTGCAGACAAATGATTAAAGGGTGACTTGTTCGCGTATACAGGGTGTCTCGTTCCCAAACATACCGGCCCCCCTGAACGGTTGTTCAGCAGAGAGGCAGTACAGCGATTTTTGGGCAATTGGGCGTTTGTATAATCCGTGAGCAGTCTTCACTGTAACGACTCGGACCTTGTTGTCGATTCCTGCGTGCACTGCGGTGATGCGGCCAAGAATCCATTTAGAGGGCGGTAGATTGGGCTCCTTGAGTACTACCAGTGTGTCGATCTTCAGATTCTCGGTTTCCAGATGCCACTTTGTCCGCTCATGAAGAGATGTCAGGTATTCCATATGCCACCTTTTCCAAAAGCCTTGAACCATGGCTTGCAGCTGATTCCACCTCTCCAATCGATTGACTTGCATATCCAGACGACAGGGTTCAGGCAATGCAGTATACGGAGATCCAGTCAAAAAATGAGCAGGCGTCAGTGGATCCAAAGAATTATCCCCAGTTGGGCACAGCGGGCGTGAATTCAGGATAGCTTCAATTTGGGTCAGGACAGTAGAGAGCTCCTCAAACGTTAAAGCCTTTGATCCAAGTATCCGTTTCATATGGAGTTTAATTGAGCGAATTCCAGCTTCCCACATCCCTCCAAAATGGGGAGCAGACGGGGGTATAAAGTGCCAAGAAATCCCTTCATTGGCAAAGAATCCTGCTAGTTCCTCATCTTTGGCTTGTTGAATGGCCAGACGTCTCATGTCATCCAAAGTTTGCTTGCCTCCATGAAATGTAGTTCCATTGTCCGAATACAGGTCAGTAGGCTTCGCTCGGCGGGCAATGAATCGTTGAAATGCTGCGATGAAAGCCTGTGTAGTTAGCTCACTAACAACCTCGATGTGAAGTGCCTTTGTAGTGAGGCACACGAAAATAGAAAACCATGCCTTTCCGATGCGTGGAGTTCTTCCCTTTGATTCCTTGATTGCGACCAGTCCAGCGTAGTCCAGCCCTGTGTGTTGAAAGCAGCGGCTAGCTTGAACTCGAGGAATTGGTAGCTCTCCCATGATCTGGTTGCTTGTGCCCTTTCGTTTAAGAAAACAGGATTTGCATTGGAAGACTGCCTTTCTGACGAGATTGCGGGCTCCCAGAATCCAGTACTGCTGACGAAGATTGGTGAACGTTGCATCAACTCCAGTGTGCAGATAGGAGACATGAAAATGTCGAACCAGCAGTCCAGCTAGTGGTGTATCTTTAGGTATCAGAATCGGGTGCTTGGCGTTGTAGTTGAGTGTAGATTGCTCGATTCTCCCACCGACTCGCATTACTCCATAATCATCCAGAAACGGAGAAAACCGGATAAGATGCGATTTAGCGTTAAGCTGGCGTCGATTCTCTAGCTGCGCATATTCTCTGGCAAAGGATTGTCCAGAGCAACTCTTCAGACGTAAGGAATGGTGCCGAATTCCTATTACAACGATGTGCACTTCGGCTCTTCCCGTCTTGGATGCGTGTCTGCGTGGTGCGTGGTAGCTGGGTCGAGCTTGGGTTGATCGAGATAATTCAAAAGCCTCCAACGTATCGCAGCGTGATGTGAGAAATTTCAAGAATCGGTTGATGGTCACACCTTTTTCCTCGGATTCTGCGCACTGAGCCCAGGCTTGGCGGGTATCGCTATCTAATTTTGAAAGTAAAATGAAAATTAGCCAGGGATCCCTCTCTTCGCAATTAAGAGCTCGTAGACCACGAATAACTTCGTCTGCACCATCGGCAATTTTCCGCACTGTGCCGATATTTGAATTTATAGCACTCGGAAGGCTCATGAAACTGTTTAAGAACGATCGAATAATTAGCGATTGTTTGTTATATCGCTGTTCCAGCCGATCCCATGCTTCCGATAGTTGTCATTAGTAACTGGAATATGTTTAACTAATGCAAGCGCGTCTCCGGCAAGGTACGATTTTAAATAATGAAATCGTTGGCAATCCGTCAGGCTCGAATTGGAAGCAATCGATCCAATAAACATGTCTGAAAAATGTTTCCAGTCCTCATAATTTCCAGAAAAAGTCGGAAGTTTAATTCGCTCGAACTGAAAATCGACATGACTTCTCTGGGATGTGTCTGCGGCTTGAACTGTGGCATCAATACTGTTTGAGGTGACATCCCGTCTCAACTCCTCCAAAGTATTGCTGAGAATAGCGTGTGTAGCATAATGTTTGTCCTCATATGCGTCAAAATCCTCGTCAGGGTTCTCCCAATCGGCTTCCGATTTAAATGCATACAGCTCTTCCGAGAGCCGTACGAACCGCAAATAATTTTCCTGTAGTTGTGCCAGGCGGACAACTATTGTTTGCACTGAATGAATGTCATCAACAAATTTTAAGGCATTATTATGCGCACGAGTAATTTGGCTTTTGCAGAAGCCCCGTTGTTGAATCACACTCCGCATGGTGGTCGAAGGAAGGGAACGATTCTATACGATGTAGGAATCTATAGATTATCGTTTGCCAAAAGGCCAATAATCAAAATCAAATGGCCGAAAGAAACGCAGTTCCGGTAATCCGGCTCGAAGGACCAATTTTTATGTTCATAAATAAACCCGCCAGTGTTACTGTTTAGTGTGATTTATTGGTTATTTCAGACACTTAATATTAATTAATTCGACACCGATGCGTATGTTTTCTCGCAGATCAATAATGTGACTAACTTAAGCTTTGGCTGTACTCACGCCATACGATTAAGCTAGCATAAGACGTAAACAAGTTACAGTTAGAAGGGAGTTAGAAGTTTGGAAAAGTACTGGGCAAGCTCGCGGACAATTACAGCAGTGCGATGCTTACATTGATTCCGCTGATAAGCTCCGCTGAAGCTGCAGACAAATGATTAAAGGGTGACTTGTTCGCGTATACAGGGTGTCTCGTTCCCAAACAGTCATATATATTAATAACCGCTAATTAATATTAAATATTTTTTGATTTTGATTGTCTATAATCAAAACAACATAAGAACTTATTTTAAAAATATAACGAATTATTTAGATACGAACCTCTTATTCTTTGGTCCTTGATTTACGACATCCTTTGTTCTGATTTTACATCAGCGCAGCTCCTGAAACTACATCGCAGGTCATCTAGCTTATTGGCTCCCAGAGGATACATGAAATTAAAACAAAACCATTACAAGTTTAGTTTTAATAGTAAACAGCATACGTTTTAATTAGCATTAACGATGTCGTGGCCAAGACTAGAACTGACTTCATTTCAAAAAACATTATATATAAAATTATCAAATATTATAAATTAAAAATATACTAGAAAGATTAAGTTTACTTAAAAATATTCTAAAAATATTAAGTTGACAAACACTAGAAATATATACCATAAACAAAAACTATATTTTCACTGTGCCGTGTAGCTTACTTGCCACTAATGAGAATCGAGGCGAAGGGCGCAAAATTTTTATTTGCAAAATTTTCCATTTGCTTAGTTAAATATTAATTAGTAATATTTAAAAAATATTCTAAAAATATTCGGTATATATATGTTAAAAATACTAAGTTGACAAACACTAGAATATATACCATAAACAAAAACTATATTTGCACTGTGCCGTGAAGCTTACGTGTCACTAATGAGAATAGAGGAGAAGGGCGCAAAAAAAAATATTCTAAAAATATTCGGTAAATATATGTTAAAAATATTAAGTTGACAAACACTAGAAATATGTACTAGAAACAAAAACTATATTTGCACTGTGCTGAGTAGCTTACGTGCCACTAATGAGAATCGAGGAGGAGGGCGCAGTTTTATTTTTAAACACAATGGGCATAAGTTTTAATTAGCATTAACGATGACGTGGCCAAGATTAGAACTGACTTAATATCAAATGGACCACGTCATCAATTCATGAATACCGTCTCTGGGACGTAGATTTCCTACGAATTGGAATTTTATATCAAATACGATATTGTCAATATTTTTATGAAGTAAATTTTGTGTACACCTTAGCATATATAGTCATGTATATCTATTAGCAATTGTTTTAAATTTCATGTTGCTAGTTAATTACCGCTAATTAATATTAAATATTTTTTGATTTTGATTGTCGATTATCAAAACAACATAAGAACTTATTTTAAAAATATATCGAATTATTTAGATACGAACCTCTTATTCTTTGTTCTAATTTTACATCCGCGCAGCTCCTGAAACTACATCGCAGGTCATCTAGCTTATTGGCTCCCAGAGGGTACATGTAATTAAAACAAAACCATTACAAGTTTAGTTTTATTTGTAAACAGAATGGGCATAAGTTTTAATTAGCATTAACGATGACGTGGCCAAGAATAGAACTGACTTAATATCAAATGGACCACGTCATCAATATATGAATACCATCTCTGGTACGTAGATTTCCTATGAATTATAATTTTATGAAGTAAATTTTGTGTTCACCTCAGCATCATTAGTCATGTATTAGCAAGTGTTTCAAATTTCATGTTGCTAGTTAAGTACCGCTTATTAATATTAAATATTTTTTGATTTTGATCATCGATTATTAAAACAACATAAGAACTTATTTTAAAAATATATTGAATTATAATTACCATTATACCATAACATTCACAGTAGCATATTTTGTTATGTATATCTATTAGCAATTGTTATAAATTTCATGTTGTAGTTAATAAACGCTAATTAATAGTAAATATTTTTTGATTTTGATTGTCGATTTTCAAAACAACATAAGAAGTTATTTTAGAAATATAACGATTTATTTAGATACGAACCTCTTATTCTTTGGTCCTTGATTTACGACATCATTTGTTCTGATTTTACATCAGCGCAGCTCCTGAAACTACATCGCAGGTCAACTAGCTTATTGGCTCCCAGAGGGTACAGGAACAGAACATAACCATTACAAGTTTAGTTTTATTACTAAACAGCATACGTTTTAATTAGCATTAACGATGACGTGGCCAAGACTAGAACTGACTTAATTTCAAAAAACATTATATATAAAATTATCAAATATTATAAATTAAAAATATACTAGAAAGATTAAGTTTACTTAAAAATATTCTAAAAATATTCGGTAAATATATGTTAAAAATATTAAGTTGACAAACACTAGAAATATATACTAGAAACAAAAACTATATTTGCACTGTGCTGTGTAGCTTACGTGCCACTAATGAGAATCGAGGAGGAGCATAATTAGCAGGGCATAATTAGCCCACACAATAATTAGTTTTAATTAGCATTAACGATGACGTGGCCAAGAATAGAACTGACTTAATATCAAATGGACCACGTCATCAATTCATGAATACCGTCTCTGGGACGTAGATTTCCTATGAATTGGAATTTTAGTTCAAAAATTCGATATTGTCAATATTTTTATGAAGTAAATTTTGTGTTCACCTTAGCATATTTAGTCATGTATTAGCAATTATTTAAATTACATGTTGCTAGTTAATTACCGCTAATTAATATGAAATATTTTTGATTTTGATTGTCGATTATCAAAACAATATAAGAACTTATTTTAAAAACATAACGAATTATTTAGATACGAACCTTTTATTCCTTGGTCCTTGATTACCGACATCATTTGTGCTAATTTTACATCCAAGCAGCTCCTGAAACTATATCGCAGGTCATCTAGCTTATTGGCTCCCAGAGGGTACATGTAATTGGAACAAAACCATTACAAGTTTAGTGTTAATTGTAAACACAATGGGCATAAGTTTTAATAAGCATTAACGATGACGTGGCCAAGAATGGAACTGACTTAATATCAAATGGACCACGTCATCAATTCATGAATACCGTCTCTGGGACGTAGATTTCCTACGAATTGGAATTTTATATCAAATACGATATTGTCAATATTTTTATGAAGTAAATTTTGTGTACACCTTTGCATATATAGTCATGTATATCTATTAGCAATTGTTTTCAATTTCATGTTGCTAGTTAATTACCGCTAATTAATATTAAATATTTTTTGATTTTGATTGTCGATTATCAAAACAACATAAGAATTTATTTTCAAAATATATCGAGTTATTTAGATACGAACCTCTTATTCTTTGGTCCTTGATTTACGACATCCTTTGTTCTAATTTTACATCCGCGCAGCTCCTGAAACTACATCGCAGGTCATCTAACTTATTGGCTCCCAGAGGGTACATGAAATTAAAACAAAACCATTACAAGTTTAGTGTTATTTGTAAACACAATAAGCATAAGTTTTAATTAGCATTAACGATGACGTGGCCAAGAATGGAACTGACTTAATATCAAATGGACCACGTCATCAATATATGAATACCATCTCTGGTACGTAGATTTCCTATGAATTGGAATTTTATTTTAAAAATTCGGTATTGTCAATATTTTTATGAAGTAAATTTTGTGTTCACCTTAGCGTCTTTAGTCATGTATATCTTAGCACTTGTTTTCAATTTCATGTTGCTAGTTAATTACCGCTAATTAATATTAAATATTCTTTGATTTTGATCACCGATTGTCAAAACAACATAAGAACTTATTTTAAAAATATATCGAATTATTTAGATACAAACCTCTTATTCTATGGTCCTTGATTTACGACATCCTTTGTTCTAATTTTACATCCGCGCAGCTCCTGAAACTACATCGCAGGTCATCTAGCTTATTGGCTCCCAGAGGGTACATGAAATTAAAACAAAACCATTACAAGTTTAGTGTTATTTGTAAACACAATAAGCATAAGTTTTAATTAGCATTAACGATGACGTGGCCAAGAATGGAACTGACTTAATATCAAATGGACCACGTCATCAATATATGAATACCATCTCTGGTACGTAGATTTCCTATGAATTGGAATTTTATTTTAAAAATTCGGTATTGTCAATATTTTTATGAAGTAAATTTTGTGTTCACCTTAGCGTCTTTAGTCATGTATATCTTAGCACTTGTTTTCAATTTCATGTTGCTAGTTAATTACCGCTAATTAATATTAAATATTCTTTGATTTTGATCACCGATTGTCAAAACAACATAAGAACTTATTTTAAAAACATAACGAATTATTTAGATACGAACCTTTTATTCCTTGGTCCTTGATTACCGACATCATTTGTGCTAATTTTACATCCAAGCAGCTCCTGAAACTATATCGCAGGTCATCTAGCTTATTGGCTCCCAGAGGGTACATGTAATTGAAACAAAACCATTACAAGTTTAGTGTTAATTGTAAACACAATGGGCATAAGTTTTAATAAGCATTAACGATGACGTGGCCAAGAATGGAACTGACTTAATATCAAATGGACCACGTTATCAATATATGAATACTGTCTCTGGGACGTAGATTTCCTACGAATTGGAATTTATATTAAATTCGATATTGTCTATAATTTTATGAAGTAAATTTTGTGTTCACCTCAGCATCATTAGTCATGTATTAGCAAGTGTTTCAAATTTCATGTTGCTAGTTAAGTACCGCTAATTAATATTAAATATTTTTTGATTTTGATTGTCTATAATCAAAACAACATAAGAACTTATTTTAAAAATATAACGAATTATTTAGATACGAACCTTTTATTCCTTGGTCCTTGATTACCGACATCATTTGTGCTAATTTTACATCCAAGCAGCTCCTGAAACTATATCGCAGGTCATCTAGCTTATTGGCTCCCAGAGGGTACATGAAATTAAAACAAAACCATTACAAGTTTAGTTTTATTTGTAAACACAATGGGCATAAGTTTTAATTAGCATTAACGATGACGTGTCCAAGAATAGAACTGACTTAATATCAAATGGACCACGTCATCAATATATGAATACCGTCTCTGGGACGTAGATTTCCTACGAATTGGAATTTTATATTAATGAAGTAAATTTTGTGTTCCCCTCAGCATCATTAGTCATGTATTAGCAAGTGTTTCCAATTTCATGTTGCTAGTTAAGTACCGCTAATTAATATTAAATATTTTTTTGATTTTGATTGTCTATAATCAAGACAACATAAGAACTTATTTTAAAAATATAACGAATTATTTAGATACGAACCTCTTATTCTTTGGTCCTTGATTTACGACATCCTTTGTTCTAATTTTACATCCGCGCAGCTCCTGAAACTACATCGCATGTCATCTAGCTTATTGGCTCCCAGAGGGTACATGTAATTAAAACAAAACCATTACAAGTTTAGTTTTATTTGTAAACAGAATGGGCATAAGTTTTAATGAGCATTAACGATGACGTGGCCAAGAATAGAACTGACTTAATATCAAATGGACCACGTCGTCAATATATGAATACCGTCTCTGGGACGTAGATTTCCTACGAATTGGAATTTTATATTAAATTCGATATTGTCAATAATTTTATGAAGTAAATTTTGTGTACACCTTAGCATATATAGTCATGTATTAGCAAGTGTTTCAAATTTCATGTTGCTAGTTAAGTACCGCTAATTAATATTAAATATTTTTTGATTTTGATTGTCGATTTTCAAAACAACAAAAGAACTTATTTTAAAAATATAACGAATTATTTAGATACGAAGCTCTTATTCTTTGGTCCTTGATTTACGACATTCTTTGTTCTAATTTTACATCCGCGCAGCTCCTGAAACTACATCGCAGGTCATCTAGCTTATTGGCTCCCAGAGGGTACATGAAATTAAAACAAAACCATTACAAGTTTAGTGTTATTTGTAAACACAATGGGCATAAGTTTTAATGAGCATTAACGATGACGTGGCCAAGAATAGAACTGACTTAATATCAAATGGACCACGTCATCAATATATGAATACCATCTCTGGTACGTAGATTTCCTATGAATTGGAATTTTAGTTCAAAAATTCGATATTGTCAATAATTTTATGAAGTAAATTTTGTGTACACCTTAGCATATATAGTCATGTATTAGCAATTGTTATAAATTTCATGTTGTAGTTAATAACCGCTAATTAATAGTAAATATTTTTTGATTTTGATTGTCGATTTTCAAAACAACAAAAGAACTTATTTTAAAAATATAACGAATTATTTAGATACGAACCTCTTATTCTTTGGTATATACCATAAACAAAAACTATATTTGCACTGTGCCGTGTAGCTTACGTGCCACTAATGAGAATCGAGGAGGAGGGCGCAAAATTTGTACTTGCAAAATATTCCATTTGCTTAGTTTAATTTCTAATTTAATTATTTATTCTCTCATTGTGTGTGTGTGCCATCTTCAGTTTGCAGCCTTTGGCATAATCTTTTGTCTCCCTGAAGTGTGTGTCTGTATGTGTGTTCTTTGGTCCTTGATTTACGACATCCTTTGTTCTAATTTTACATCCGCGCAGCTCCTGAAACTACATCGCAGCTCATCTAGCTTATTGGCTCCCAGAGGATACAGGAACAGAACAAAACCATTACAAGTTTAGTTTTATTAGTAAACAGCAAACGTTTTAATTAGCATTAACGATATCGTGGCCGAGACTAGAACTGACTTAATTTCAAAAAACATTATATATAAAATTATCAAATAATATAAATTAAAAATATACTAGAAAGATTAAGTTTACTTAAAAATATTCTAAAAATATTTGGTAAATATATGTTAAAAATATTAAGTTGACAAACACTAGAAATATATACTAAAAACAAAATATATATTTGCACTGTGCCGTGTAGCTATCGAGAGAACGCGCCACTAATGAGAATCGAGGCGAAGGGCGCAAAATTTTTATTTGCAAAATTTTCCATTTGCTTAGTTTAATTTAAATTAGTAATATTTAAAAAATATTCTAAAAATATTCGGTATATATATGTTAAAAATACTAAGTTGACAAACACTAGAAATATATACCATAAACAAAAACTATATTTGCACTGTGCCGTGTAGCTTAGTGCCACTAATGAGAATCGAGGAGGAGGGCGCAAAATTTTTACTTGCAAAATTTTCCATTTGCTTAGTTTAATTTCTAATTTAATTACTTATTCTCTCATTGTGTGTGTGTGTCATCTTCAGTTTGCAGCCTTTGGGATAATCTTTTGTCTCCCTGAAGTGTGTGTCTGTATGTGTGAGTTTGGAGCCTGCTGTTTGCATATGTGTGAGTGTAGCTTGTCATTTATTTATTTTATGCCACATCGATTCCGCGAGTTCGATATTGTCAATATTTTTATGAAGTAAATTTTGTGTACACCTTAGCATATTTAGTCATGTATATCTATTAGCAATTGTTTTAAATTTCATGTTGCTAGTTAATTACCGCTAATTAATATGAAATATTTTTGATTTTGATTGTCGATTATCAAAACAATATAAGAACTTATTTTAAAAATATAACGAATTATTTAGATACGAACCTTTTATTCCTTGGTCTTTGATTACCGACATCATTTGTGCTAATTTTACATCCAAGCAGCTCCTGAAACTATATCGCAGGTCATCTAGCTTATTGGCTCCCAGAGGGTACATGTAATTAAAACAAAACCATTACAAGTTTAGTGTTAATTGTAAACACAATGGGCATAAGTTTTAATTAGCATTAACGATGACGTGGCCAAGAATGGAACTGACTTAATATCAAATGGACCACGTCATCAATTCATGAATACATCTCTGGGACGTAGATTTCCTATGAATTGGAATTTTAGTTAAAAAATTCGATATTGTCAATATTTTTATGAAGTAAATTTTGTGTTCACCTTAGCATATTTAGTCATGTATATCTATTAGCAAATATTTTAAATTTCATGTTGCTAGTTAATTACCGCTAATTAATATGAAATTTTTTTGATTTTGATTGTCGATTATCAAAACAATATAAGAACTTATTTTAAAAATATAACGAATTATTTACATACGAACCTTTTATTCCTTGGTCCTTGATTACCGACATCATTTGTGCTAATTTTACATCCAAGCAGCTCCTGAAACTACATCGCAGGTCATCTAGCTTATTGGCTCCCAGAGGGTACATGAAATTAAAACAAAACCATTACAAGTTTAGTGTTATTTGTAAACACAATGGGCATAAGTTTTAATTAGCATTAACGATGACGTGGCCAAGAATAGAACTGACTTAATATCAAACATCAATTATGAATACCATCTCTGGTACGTAGATTTCCTATGAATTGGAATTTTATTTAAAAAATTCAATATTGTCAATATTTTTATGAAGTAAATTTTGTGTTCACCTTAGCGTCTGCGATCGAACACTCGTTGAGTGCAGACGTGCCTACGGACGAGCGCAAGGTGTTGGGTATTTTCGGAGTGTTTTTCGCTGTGAAAAATTTAACCAGAACTCATAAAAACGTACAGACAATTAGGCCAAGTCCTAGAGTGCGTGTGATTACTGATAGCAAGTTTATGTGATGTGTTTTTGAGCTGCAAATTGAAACTTATTTATATGCAAAAGTGAAAACATATACACGTGGTCAACCAATCAGTGTTACCAGTCGACGGCTAAGTCAACTGCCCGAAAAGCTCTTCAAGTGGTGTGTGTCTTGGCTGAACTGGTTCCGATAACTTGAACCAGTATCGACATAGTGGCGCCGCTGCCGCAATAGTTTAAAATTCCTCCGCCAGAGGGTGTCAACCAGTTCCGTAAAGCTCCAACAGTTGGCGCTTCAGGCTGCACCTTTATTATGGACTGGCAAACAGTGCATATTGCGACTAGCAACAAACGCAAGAAAAAGGAGAAAAATAACTCTTTGGACTCCGACGATTCACCCGAGCCAGGCGAGGTAAGAAGGAAGAATCCGGTCAAACATTCTCATCCAATAGACGGACCGAGCACAAGCAGAGCCGCTGCTCTAGCAGGTAATAGCTTTACCCATCGACATCGACGATGAGGATGTGTCGACCATCTGCCAGCCAAGACTCCTCTACAGGAGAAGGAAAAGGAGAAACATAAGGCATTCAAGCCACCCCCAATCTTCATCCCGTACGTGACCAACATATCTGCAATGTTGAAGATGATTACGAATCTCGTGGGCCCCAGCAAAGACTTCTCTTATAAAAGTGAAAGAAATAACAACGTGCGAGGTATGATGCCCGACAAGGAGTCTTATACTGAGCTACGTCAGCAACTCGTGGCCCAGAATAAAAGGCATCGCACATTTCAACCCAGGGATGAGAGAGCCTACAGAGTCGCAATCAAGGGTTTACTTCACACCGCTGATCGTGCCGAAATCCAACAAGAACTGGAAAAACTGGGGCATAAGGTCAGAGACCTCCACAATCCTATTGGGAGGAAAACTAAAGAACCACTTGGGATCTTCTTCGCCAACCTCGAACCTGCTAGCAACAACAAGGAGGTATACCAGATCAGGAGACTGTGCAGGTCGGTCGTCACCATCGAGCCTCCGCTCAAATTCAATAACGTGCCCCGAAGCTTCAGATGCCAAGGCTTTGGACACGCCCAGCGCTACTGCTTTCTCGAACACCGCTGTGTAAAATGTGGTGGCCATCACGACACACGAACATGCACGAAGAAGGAGAACGAGAAGGCATGCTGCCTTCACTGCCAAGCTGGGGGTGTTTAGGGGGTGCCCTGCTTATAAAAAGGCGAAGGCACAGCAAGCCCCCAAACCCAGACCGGCCACCTCCATCAGCAAGCCCTGCACTACCAAGCTCCCAAGTATCTCCAATATGAGCTACAAAGATGCGCTCATGTCTACCCAAGTGCCACAGCAAACCAATCCCAACCTAACCCATCAAACCCCACCTGAAGCCCCGCAACCCAGCAACATGGAACAAATGTTTTCTCGCTTTGAAGGCATGGTCAAAATGATGATGGAGAATATGTTCTCGCAAATGACGCAGCTTGTTGCTTCCATCCTCAACGCAAAAGTATGCAAATAAGCCTAACAATAGTTGTTTGGAATGCTAACGGCCTGCAGAAGAGCAGAGCTGAGGTGGAACACCTCCTAAAAACAGATGCCATCGATGTACTATTGGTATCAGAAACCTACTTTTGTCCTAGATCCCATTTTAGCATTAGCGGCTTCGATGTTATCCCTGCCAACCATCCATCTGGCAGAGCGCGCGGAGGAGCAGCCATGCTCATCAGGAGTGGCATCCAGCACACGAAGCTACCAGCGTTTCAGGAGGAATGAGCCCAGTGTGCCCTGGCCAGAATATCCAGCCAAGATGGAGACGTCACGGTTGGAGCGTTCTACTTCCCCCCCAGACACTCGATCACCGAGACTCACCTACAAGTGTTTTTCGAGTCCTTTGGACCTCGCTTTATAGTAGCCGGTGACTTCAACGCCAAACACTCCTGGTGGGGGTCCCGCTCCATGAACCCCAAAGGCAGAACGCCCCACAGATTCCTGCAGAGCAGAAGACTGGATTGCCACTCCTCTGGAGAGCCTACCCACTGGCCTACAAACCCTGCCTTGCTGCCCGACCTCCTGGACTTTGCCATCTCCAAAGGCATAGGGCAAGCCAGATTAACCTGCTCCAACTATAACAAGCTGCTATCCGACCACAGCGCTATAAAAATGCTTCTCAACATCCCCGTCCTCAAAAAAGAGTTGCCCAGAAGAGTCACCGGTAAGCACACTGACGCCTCCAAGTTCACACTCTGGATGCTGTCCTCCCTGCACCCGGATCCGCCACTCTTCACTCCAAGCAACATCGATGCGGCGATCAAGACTCTCACCGAGGAGATGCACAATGTTGCTGAGTTTGCCAATCCTGCTCCTCCAACGACCCCGAGAACTCCTGGGAGAGACCTTCACCTCTGGTCTCCAGAAATTGCGACCTTCGTAGCGGAAAAAAGGCGCTTCAGGAGAATCTGGTTCTTCTCGCGCAACCCAAGGGACAAGGCAGCACTCAATAGAGCCACCAAGGCACTTAAGGACAAGCTGTGTACTCTACGGCAAGACTCCTTCGACAGATTCCTTGAGGAGCTGGAACCTGGTGACCCACAACACAATCTGTGGCATGTCACGCGTCATATCAGGAGGCCTGGAAAGAAGGCGTCGCCGGTGCGCAAAGCGGACGGTTCTTGGTGCCGCTCTGAAGCCGAAAGAGCTGAAGCGTTCGCAGATCACCTCCAGATTGCATTTACACCATTTGACAGATGCACTGGTGAAGAGTGTGCTGCCACCACCAGGTTCCTAGAGAGTCCATGTCCTCCTAGCCTGCCAATAGAGCCCGTCACCCCAGAAGAGGTTGCCCAGGAGTACGCCTCTCTTTAGGCTAGCAAATCCCCAGGATTGGATCGCATCGATGCCACATCCCTTAAAATGCTGCCACCTCCCTGTTCCCATTTGCTGGCCAACATATACAACAGATGCTTCTCTCTAGGGCACTTCCCGAGATCGTGGAAACGTGCAGAAGTCATTCTCATCCTCAAACCTGGAAAACCTGGAGCCAATCTTGCCTCATATAGACCGATTAGTCTGCTGGCAATCCTCTCCAAAATACTCGAAAGAGTATTTCCGCGCAGAGTGTTGCCAGTACTGGACGATCCCTGATCACCAGTTTGGATTCAGGCGATCCCACGGAACACCCGAGCATCCTCGATGCATTCGAGAACAAAAGCTACTGTTCTGCGGTCTTCCTGGAAGTCAAGCAGGCGTTCGACAGAGTGTGGCATCCTGGACTCCTCTACAAACTCAAGACCCACCTTCCCAGTTCACACTATGCCCTACTCAAATCGTATACTGAAGGAAGAGAGTTCCAAGTGCGATGCGGTTCCTCAACCAGCACTCCAAGGCCCCTACGAGCCGGAGTACCTCTACACCCTATTTACAGCAATCCTCCCTATCATACCCTCCCGTTACCTCACAGCAGCCACCTATGCAGATGACAGGCTGACTTGGGGCCCTCACATCAACAGGAAGCGTATCCAGGCCAATATACGCCTTAAGCAACTTCACTGGCTCATCGGAAAAAAGTCCAAACTGCGAGAGAAACTAAAGATTCTCGTCTACAAGACTATTCTCAAGCCAATCTGGACGTACGGAATACAGCTATGGGGCACTGCAAGCGCTTCGCATAGAAGGAAGATCCAGCGATTCCAAAACAGATGTTTGAGAATAGTCTCCAACGCACATCCCTACCACGAAAATTCCGCCATCCACGAGGAGCTCGGGATTCCATGGGTAGAGGACGAGATCTTTAGACACAGTGTGAGATATGCTAGCAGACTGGAGAACCACCCCAACCACCTGGCCATCAACCTTCTGGACAATAGCCAATCCCTAAGACTCCTGCAGAGAACGCACCCGCTTGACCTTACTCAACACTTATAATTATACTTAACCCCTACCCAAGTACATTCCAAGTACTCCCCTTACGTTAATGTTCTCCCCCATAAAATTTAATTATTGTCCACTAGGACAGATATTAAATAATAAATAAAAAGCTATACAACAAAAAAAAAAAAAAAAATAAAAAAAACCTTAGCGTCTTTAGTCATGTATATCTATTAGCACTTGTTTTAAATTGCATGTTGCTAGTTAATTACCGCTTATTAATATTAAATATTTTTTGATTTTGATCATCGATTATTAAAACAACATAAGAACTTATTTTAAAAATATATTGAATTATTTAGATACAAACCTCTTATTCTTTGGTCCTTGATTTATGACATCCTTTTCGCTGATTGTATATTCGGATAGCTCCTAATATTACATCGTAGGTCATCTAGCGTATTGGCTTCCAGAGGGAACTTATAATTGAAACTAAACCATTATACCATAACATTCACAGTAGCATATTTTGTTATGTATATCTATTAGCAATTGTTATAAATTTCATGTTGTAGTTAATAACCGCTAATTAATATTAAATATTTTTTGATTTTGATTGTCGATTTTCAAAACAACATAAGAACTTATTTTAGAAATATAACGAATTATTTAGATACGAATCTCTTATTCTTTGGTCCTTGATTTACGACATAATTTGTTCTGATTTTACATCAGCGCAGCTCCTGAAACTACATCGCAGGTTATCTAGCTTATTGGCTCCCAGAGGATACATGAAATTAAAACAAAACCATTACAAGTTTAGTTTTTTAGTAAACAGCATACGTTTAAATTGGCATTAACGATGTCGTGGCCAAGACTAGAACTGACTTAATTTCAAAAAACATTATATATAAAATTATCAAATATTATAAATTAAAAATATAGTAGAAAGATTAAGTTTACTTAAAAATATTCGGTAAATATATGTTAAAAATATTAAGTTGACAAACACTAGAAATATGTACTAAAAACAAAATCTATATTTGCACTGTGCCGTGTAGCTTTCGTGCCACTAATGAGAATCGAGGCGAAGGGCGCAAAATTTTTATTTGCAAAATTTTCCATTTGCTTAGTTTAATTTAAATTAGTAATATTTAAAAAATATTCGGTATATATATGTTAAAAATACTAAGTTGACAAACACTAGAAATATATACCATAACAAAAACTATATTTGCACTGTGCCGTGTAGCTTACTTGCCACTAATGAGAATCCTGGCGAAGGGCTCAAAAAAAAATATTCTAAAAATATTCGGTATATATATGTTAAAATACTAAGTTGACAAACACTAGAAATATATACCATAAACAAAAAACTATATTTGCACTGTGCCGTGTAGCTTACTTGCCACTAATGAGAATCGAGGCGAAGGGCGCAAAATTTTTATTTGCAAAATTTTCCATTTGCTTAGTTTAATTTAAATTAGTAATATTTAAAAAATATTCGGTATATATATGTTAAAATACTAAGTTGACAAACACTAGAAATATATACCATAAACAAAAACTATATTTGCACTGTGCCGTGTAGCTTACTTGCCACTAATGAGAATCGTGGCGAAGGGCGCAAAATTTTTATTTGCAAAATTTTCCATTTGCTTAGTTTAATTTAAATTAGTAATAATTTAAAAATATTCGGTATATATATGTTAAAAATACTAAGTTGACAAACACTAGAAATATATACCATAAACAAAAACTATATTTGCACTGTGCCGTGTAGCTTACGTGCCACTAATGAGAATCGAGGAGGAGGGGCGCAAAAAAAATATTCGGTAAATATATGTCAAAAATATTAAGTTGACAAACACTAGAAATACATACTAGAAACAAAAACTATATTTGCACTGTGCTGTGTAGCTTACGTGCCACTAATGAGATTCGAGGAGGAAGGCGCAAATTTTTACTTGCAAAATTTTCCATTTGCTTAGTTTAATTTCCAATTTATTACTTATTCTCTCATTGTGGTGTGTGTGCCATCTTCAGTTTGCAGCCTTTGGGATAATCTTTTGTCTCCCTGAAGTGTGTGTGGAGCCTGCTGTTTGCATATATGTGAGTGTAGCTTGTCATTTATTTATTTTATGCCACATCGATTCCGCGAGTTCGATATTGTCAATATTTTTATGAAGTAAATTTTGTGTACACCTTAGGATATTTAGTCATGTATATCTATTAGCAATTGTTATAAATTTCATGTTGTAGTTAATAACCGCTAATTAATATTAAATATTTTTTGATTTTGATTGTCGATTTTCAAACAACATAAGAACTTATTTTAGAAATATAACGAATTATTTAGATACGAACCTCTTATTCTTTGGTGCAAGCTTACGTGCCACTAATGAGAATCTTCAAAATATTCCATTTGCTTAGTTTAATTTCTAGATCTTCAGTTTGCAGCCTTTTAATCTTTAAAATTTACGACATCAATTTTACATCCGCGCAGCTCCTGAAACTACATCGCAGGTCATCTAGCTTATTGGCTCCCAGAGGGTACATGAAATTAAAACAAAACCATTACAAGTTTAGTGTTATTTGTAAACACAATGGGCATAAGTTTTAATTAGCATTAACGATGACGTGGCCAAGAATAGAACTGACTTAATATCAAATGGACCACGTCATCAATATATGAATACCGTCTCTGGGACGTAGATTTCCTACGAATTGGAATTTTATATCAAATTCGATATTGTCAATATTTTTATGAAGTAAATTTTGTGTTCACCTTAGCATATTTAGTCATGTATATCTATTAGCAATTATTTTAAAATTTCATGTTGCTAGTTATTTTGATTTTGATTGTCGATTATCAAAACAATATAAGAACTTATTTTAAAAATATAACGAATTATTTAGATACGAACCTTTTATTCCTTGGTCCTTGATTACCGACATCATTTGTGCTAATTTTACATCCCGCAGCTCCTGAAACTATATCGCAGGTCATCTAGCTTATGGCTCCCAGAGGGTACATGTAATTAAAACAAAACCATTACAAGTTTCATTAACGATGACGTGGCCAAGAATGGAACTGACTTAATATCAAATGGACCACGTCATCAATTCATGAATACCGTCTCTGGGACGTAGATTTCCTACGAATTGGAATTTTATATTAAATTCTATTGTCAATATTTTATGAAGTAAATTTTGTGTTCACCAGCATAATTATCATGTATTTTTTAAAATTTTATGCAATAAGAACTTATTTTAAAAATATAACGAATTATTTAGATACGAACCTCTTATTCTTGGTCCTTGATTTACGACATCCTTTGTTCTAATTTTACATCCGCGCAGCTCCTGAAACTACATCGCAGGTCATCTAGCTTATTGGCTCCCAGAGGGTACATGAAATTAAAACAAAACCATTACAAGTTTAGTGTTATTTGTAAACACAATGGGCATAAGTTTTAATTAGCATTAACGATGACGTGGCCAAGAATAGAACTGACTTAATATCAAATGGACCACGTCATCAATATATGAATACCGTCTCTGGGACGTAGATTTCCTACGAATTGGAATTTTATATTAAATTCGATATTGTCAATATTTTATGAAGTAAATTTTGTGTTCACCTTAGCATATTAGTCATGTATTAGCAATGTTTTAAATTTCATGTTGCTAGTTAATACCGCTAATTAATATTAAATATTTTTGATTTTGATTGTCGATAATCAAAAACATAAGAACTTATTTTAAAAATATAACGAATTATTTAGATAAACCTCTTATTCTTTGGTCTTGATTGACATCCTTTATTCCTGCATCTAGCCGCGGCCTATTAGCAACATGTTCCGCTAATTAATATAAATATTTCCAAAACAACATAAGAACTTATTTTAAAAATATAACGAATTTAGATACGAACCTCTTATTCTTGGTCCTTGATTTACGACATCCTTTGTTCTAATTTTACATCCGCGCAGCTCCTGAAACTACATCGCAGGTCATCTAGCTTATTGGCTCCCAGAGGGTACATGTAATTAAAACAAAACCATTACAAGTTTAGTGTTATTTGTAAACACAATGGGCATAAGTTTTAATTAGCATTAACGATGACGTGGCCAAGAATGAACTGACTTAATATCAAATGGACCACGTCATCAATTATGAATACCGTCTCTGGGACGTAGATTTCCTACGAATTGGAATTTTATTAAATTCGATATTGTCAATATTTTTATGAAGTAAATTTTGTGTTCACCTTAGCATATTAGTCATGTATTTGTTTAAAATTTCATGTTGCTAGTTAATTACCGCTAATTAATATTAAATATTTTTTGATTTTGATTGTCGATTATCAAAACAACATAAGAACTTATTTTAAAAATATAACGAATTATTTAGATACGAACCTCTTATTCTTTGGTCCTTGATTTACGACATCCTTTGTTCTAATTTTACATCCGCGCAGCTCCTGAAACTACATCGCAGGTCATCTAGCTTATTGGCTCCCAGAGGGTACATGTAATTAAAACAAAACCATTACAAGTTTAGTGTTATTTGTAAACACAATGGGCATAAGTTTTAATTAGCATTAACGATGACGTGGCCAAGATGGAACTGACTTAATATCAAATGGACCACGTCATCAATTATGAATACCGTCTCTGGGACGTAGATTTCCTACGAATTGGAATTTTATTAAAAAATTCGATATTGTCAATATTTTTATGAAGTAAATTTTGTGTTCACCTTAGCATATTAGTCATGTATATCTATTAGCAATTTTTTAAATTTCATGTTGCTAGTTAATTACCGCTAATTAATATTAAATATTTTTGATTTTGATTGTCGATTATCAAAACAACATAAGAACTTATTTTAAAAATATAACGAATTATTTAGATACGAACCTCTTATTCTTGGTCCTTGATTACGACATCCTTTGTGCTAATTTTACATCCGCGCAGCTCCTGAAACTACATCGCAGGTCATCTAGCTTATTGGCTCCCAGAGGGTACATGTAATTAAAACAAAACCATTACAAGTTTAGTGTTATTTGTAAACACAATGGGCATAAGTTTTAATTAGCATTAACGATGACGTGGCCAAGAATGGAACTGACTTAATATCAAATGGACACGTCATCAATTATGAATACCGTCTCTGGGACGTAGATTTCCTACGAATTGGAATTTTATATAAATTCGATATTGTCAATATTTTATGAAGTAAATTTTGTGTTCACCTTAGCATATTTAGTCATGTATATCTATTAGCAATTGTTTTAAATTTTCATGTTGCTAGTTAATTACCGCTAATTAATATTAAATATTTTTTGATTTTGATTGTCGATTATCAAAACAACATAAGAACTTATTTTAAAAATATAACGAATTATTTAGATACGAACCTCTTATTCTTGGTCCTTGATTTACGACATCCTTTGTTCTAATTTTACATCCGCGCAGCTCCTGAAACTACATCGCAGGTCATCTAGCTTATTGGCTCCCAGAGGGTACATGTAATTAAAACAAAACCATTACAAGTTTAGTGTTTATTTGTAAACAGGGGCATAAGTTTTAATTAGCATTAACGATGACGTGGCCAAGAATGAACTGACTTAATATCAAATGGACCACGTCATCAATATATGAATACCGTCTCTGGGACGTAGATTTCCTACGAATTGGAATTTTATATTAAATTCGATATTGTCAATATTTTATGAAGTAAATTTTGTGTTCACCTTAGCATATTAGTCATGTATTAGCAATGTTTAAATTTCATGTTGCTAGTTAATTACCGCTAATTAATATTAAATATTTTTGATTTTGATTGTCGATTATCAAAACAACATAAGAACTTATTTTAAAAATATAACGAATTATTTAGATACGAACCTCTTATTCTTTGGTCCTGATTTACGACATCCTTTGTTCTAATTTTACATCCGCGCAGCTCCTGAAACTACATCGCAGGTCATCTAGCTTATTGGCTCCCAGAGGGTACATGTAATTAAAACAAAACCATTACAAGTTTAGTTATTTGTAAACACAATGGGCATAAGTTTTAATTAGCATTAACGATGACGTGGCCAAGAATGGAACTGACTTAATATCAAATGGACCACGTCATCAATTATGAATACCGTCTCTGGGACGTAGATTTCCTACGAATTGGAATTTTATAAAAATTCGATATTGTCAATATTTTTATGAAGTAAATTTTGTGTTCACCTTAGCATATGTCATGTATATCTATTAGCAATGTTTTAAATTTCATGTTGCTAGTTAATTACCGCTAATTAATATTAAATATTTTTTGATTTTGATTGTCGATTATCAAAACAACATAAGAACTTATTTTAAAAATATAACGAATTATTTAGATACGAACCTCTTATTCTTGGTCCTTGATTTACGACATCCTTTGTTCTAATTTTACATCCGCGCAGCTCCTGAAACTACATCGCAGGTCATCTAGCTTATTGGCTCCCAGAGGGTACATGTAATTAAAACAAAACCATTACAAGTTTAGTGTTATTTGTAAACACAATGGGCATAAGTTTTAATTAGCATTAACGATGACGTGGCCAAGAATAGAACTGACTTAATATCAAATGGACCACGTCATCAATATATGAATACCGTCTCTGGGACGTAGATTTCCTACGAATTGGAATTTTATATTAAATTCGATATTGTCAATATTTTATGAAGTAAATTTTGTGTTCACCTTAGCATGTCATGTATTAGCAATTGTTTAAATTTCATGTTGCTAGTTAATACCGCTAATTAATATTAAATATTTTTTGATTTTGATTGTCGATAATCAAAACAACATAAGAACTTATTTTAAAAATATAACGAATTATTTAGATACGAACCTCTTATTCTTGGTCCTTGATTTACGACATCCTTTGTTCTAATTTTACATCCGCGCAGCTCCTGAAACTACATCGCAGGTCATCTAGCTTATTGGCTCCCAGAGGGTACATGTAATTAAAAAAACCATTACAAGTTTAGTGTTATTTGTAAACACAATGGGCATAAGTTTTAATTAGCATTAACGATGACGTGGCCAAGAATGGAACTGACTTAATATCAAATGGACCACGTCATCAATTATGAATACCGTCTCTGGGACGTAGATTTCCTACGAATTGGAATTTTATTAAAAATTCGATATTGTCAATATTTTTATGAAGTAAATTTTGTGTTCACCTTAGCATATTTAGTCATGTATATCTATTAGCAATTATTTAAATTTCATGTTGCTAGTTAATTACCGCTAATTAATATTAAATATTTTTGATTTTGATTGTCGATTATCAAAACAACATAAGAACTTATTTTAAAAATATAACGAATTATTTAGATACGAACCTTTATTCTTGGTCCTTGATTACGACATCCTTTGTGCTAATTTTACATCCGCGCAGCTCCTGAAACTACATCGCAGGTCATCTAGCTTATTGGCTCCCAGAGGGTACATGTAATTAAAACAAACCATTACAAGTTTAGTTTTATTTGTAAACACAATGGGCATAAGTTTTAATTAGCATTAACGATGACGTGGCCAAGAATGGAACTGACTTAATATCAAATGGACCACGTCATCAATTATGAATACCGTCTCTGGGACGTAGATTTCCTACGAATTGGAATTTTATATTAAATTCGATATTGTCAATATTTTTATGAAGTAAATTTTGTGTTCACCTTAGCATATTTAGTCATGTATATCTATTAGCAATTGTTTAAATTTCATGTTGCTAGTTAATTACCGCTAATTAATATTAAATATTTTTTGATTTTGATTGTCGATTATCAAAACAACATAAGAACTTATTTTAAAAATATAACGAATTATTTAGATACGAACCTCTTATTCTTTGGTCCTTGATTTACGACATCCTTTGTTCTAATTTTACATCCGCGCAGCTCCTGAAACTACATCGCAGGTCATCTAGCTTATTGGCTCCCAGAGGGTACATGTAATTAAAAACCATTACAAGTTTAGTGTTATTTGTAAACACAATGGGCATAAGTTTTAATTAGCATTAACGATGACGTGGCCAAGAATGGAACTGACTTAATATCAAATGGACCACGTCATCAATATATGAATACCGTCTCTGGGACGTAGATTTCCTACGAATTGGAATTTTATATTAAATTCGATATTGTCAATATTTTATGAAGTAAATTTTGTTCACTTAGCATATTTAGTCATGTATTATTAGCAATTGTTTTAAATTTCATGTTGCTAGTTAATTACCGCTAATTAATATTAAATATTTTTGATTTATTGTCGAACCCCGAATTATTTAGATACCTCTTATTCTATTCATCATTCCGTAAATTGGCTTTTTATAATTTTGCCTATTAGCAATTGTTATAAATTTCATGTTGTAGTTAATAACCGCTAATTAATATAAATATTTTTTGATTTTGATTGTCGATTTTCAAAACAACATAAGAACTTATTTTAAAATATAACGAATTATTTAGATACGAACCTCTTATTCTTTGGTCCTTGATTTACGACATCATTTGTTAATTTTACATCGCGCAGCTCCTGAAACTACATCGCAGGTCATCTAGCTTATTGGCTCCCAGAGGGTACATGAAATTAAAACAAAACCATTACAAGTTTAGTGTTATTTGTAAACAATGGGCATAAGTTTTAATTAGCATTAACGATGACGTGGCCAAGGAACTGACTTAATGGGACGCAGGGCAAAACCTCTTCGATGACGTGGCCACTTAATATCAAATGGACCACGTCATCAATTCATGAATACCGTCTCTGGACGT
Organism: Drosophila mauritiana; assembly: GCF_004382145.1. Taxonomy (NCBI): domain Eukaryota; kingdom Metazoa; phylum Arthropoda; class Insecta; order Diptera; family Drosophilidae; genus Drosophila; species Drosophila mauritiana. Next base: position 25,211 of record NW_022881489.1, read on the forward strand.
AGATTTCCTACGAATTGGAATTTTATAAAATTCGATATTGTCAATATTTTTATGAAGTAAATTTTGTGTTCACCTTAGCATATTTAGTCATGTATATCTATTAGCAATTGTTTTAAATTTCATGTTGCTAGTTAATTACCGCTAATTAATATGAAATATTTTTTGATTTTGATTGTCGATTATCAAAACAACATTATTTAGATACGAACCTTTTATTCTTGGTCCTTGATTTACGACATCATTTGTGCTAATTTTACATCCGCGCAGCTCCTGAAACTACATCGCAGGTCATCTAGCTTATTGGCTCCCAGAGGGTACATGTAATTAAAACAAAACCATTACAAGTTTAGTGTTATTTGTAAACACAATGGGCATAAGTTTTAATTAGCATTAACGATGACGTGGCCAAGAATGGAACTGACTTAATATCAAATGGACCACGTCATCAATTCATGAATACCGTCTCTGGGACGTAGATTTCCTACGAATTGGAATTTTATATAAAACGATATTGTCAATATTTTTATGAAGTAAATTTTGTGTTCTTAGCATATTAGTCATGTATATCTAGCAATTGTTTTAAATTTCATGTTGCTAGTTAATTACCGCTAATTAATATTAATATTTTTTGATTTTGATTGTCGATTATCAAAACAACATAAGAACTTATTTTAAAAATATAACGAATTATTTAGATACGAACCTCTTATTCTTGGTCCTTGATTTACGACATCCTTTGTTCTAATTTTACATCCGCGCAGCTCCTGAAACTACATCGCAGGTCATCTAGCTTATTGGCTCCCAGAGGGTACATGTAATTAAAACAAAACCATTACAAGTTTAGTGTTATTTGTAAACACAATGGGCATAAGTTTTAATTAGCATTAACGATGACGTGGCCAAGAATAGAACTGACTTAATATCAAATGGACCACGTCATCAATATATGAATACCGTCTCTGGGACGTAGATTTCCTACGAATTGGAATTTTATTAAATTCGATATTGTCAATATTTTATGAAGTAAATTTTGTGTTCACCTTAGCATATTAGTCATGTATTAGCAATGTTTCAAATTTCATGTTGCTAGTTAATTACCGCTAATTAATATTAAATATTTTTTGATTTTGATTGTCGATAATCAAACAACATAAGAACTTATTTTAAAAATATAACGAATTATTTAGATACGAACCTCTTATTCTTGGTCCTTGATTTACGACATCCTTTGTTCTAATTTTACATCCGCGCAGCTCCTGAAACTACATCGCAGGTCATCTAGCTTATTGGCTCCCAGAGGGTACATGTAATTAAACAAAAACCATTACAAGTTTAGTGTTATTTTGTAAACACAATGGGCATAAGTTTTAATTAGCATTAACGATGACGTGGCCAAGAATGGAACTGACTTAATATCAAATGGACCACGTCATCAATTCATGAATACCGTCTCTGGGACGTAGATTTCCTACGAATTGGAATTTTATTAAAAATTCGATATTGTCAATATTTTTATGAAGTAAATTTTGTGTTCACCTTAGCATATTTAGTCATGTATATCTATTAGCAATTGTTTAAAATTTCATGTTGCTAGTTAATTACCGCTAATTAATATTAAATATTTTTGATTTTGATTGTCGATTATCAAAACAATAAGAACTTATTTTAAAAATATAACGAATTATTTAGATACGAACCTTTATTCTTTGGTCCTTGATTACGACATCATTTGTGCTAATTTTACATCCGCAGCTCCTGAAACTACATCGCAGGTCATCTAGCTTATTGGCTCCCAGAGGGTACATGTAATTAAAACAAAACCATTACAAGTTTAGTGTTATTTGTAAACACAATGGGCATAAGTTTTAATTAGCATTAACGATGACGTGGCCAAGAATGAACTGACTTAATATCAAATGGACCACGTCATCAATCCGTCTTAGGTTGCTAGTTATAATTAATATTAAATATTTTTGATTTTGATTGTATATCAAAAACATAAGAACTTATTTTAAAAATATAACGAATTATTTAGATACGAACCTCTTATTCTTGGTCCTGATTTACGACATCATTTGTTCTAATTTTACATCCGCGCAGCTCCTGAAACTACATCGCAGGTCATCTAGCTTATTGGCTCCCAGAGGGTACATGTAATTAAAACAAAACCATTACAAGTTTAGTGTTATTTGTAAACACAATGGGCATAAGTTTTAATTAGCATTAACGATGACGTGGCCAAGAATGAACTGACTTAATATCAAATGGACCACGTCATCAATTATGAATACCGTCTCTGGGACGTAGATTTCCCTAATTAATATTAAATATTTTTTGATTTTGATTGTCGATTATCAAAACAACATAAGAACTTATTTTAAAAATATAACGAATTATTTAGATACGAACCTCTTATTCTTGGTCCTTGATTTACGACATCCTTTGTTCTAATTTACATCCGCGCAGCTCCTGAAACTACATCGCAGGTCATCTAGCTTATTGGCTCCCAGAGGGTACATGTAATTAAAACAAAACCATTACAAGTTTAGTGTTATTTGTAAACACAATGGGCATAAGTTTTAATTAGCATTAACGATGACGTGGCCAAGAACTGACTTAATATCAAATGGACCACGTCATCAATGAATACCGTCTCTGGGACGTAGATTTCCTACGAATTGGAATTTCGATATTGTCAACAGTTTAAACATGTAATTTTACAAGTTCACATAAGTTTTCATTAACGATGACGTGGCCAAGCTGACTTAATATCAAATGGACCACGTCATCAGAATACCGTCTCTGGGACGTAGATTTCCTACGAATTGGAATTTTACGATATTGTCAATATTTTATGAAGTAAATTTTGTGTTCACCTTAGCATATTAGTCATGTATTAGCAATGTTTAAATTTCATGTTGCTAGTTAATACCGCTAATTAATATTAAATATTTTTTGATTTTGATTGTCTATTATCAAAACAACATAAGAACTTATTTTAAAAATATAACGAATTATTTAGTTACGAACCTCTTATTCTTGGTCCTTGATTTACGACATCCTTTGTTCTAATTTTACATCCGCGCAGCTCCTGAAACTACATCGCAGGTCATCTAGCTTATTGGCTCCCAGAGGGTACATGTAATTAAAACAAAACCATTACAAGTTTAGTGTTATTTGTAAACACAATGGGCATAAGTTTTAATTAGCATTAACGATGACGTGGCCAAGAATGAACTGACTTAATATCAAATGGACCACGTCATCAATTATGAATACCGTCTCTGGGACGTAGATTTCCTACGAATTGGAATTTTATAAAATTCGATATTGTCAATATTTTTATGAAGTAAATTTTGTGTTCACCTTAGCATATTAGTCATGTATATCTATTAGCAATTGTTTTTAAATTTCATGTTGCTAGTTAATTACCGCTAATTAATATTAAATATTTTTGATTTTGATTGTCGATTATCAAAACAACATAAGAACTTATTTTAAAAATATAACGAATTATTTAGATACGAACCTCTTTATTCTTGGTCCTTGATTTACGACATCATTTGTGCTAATTTTACATCCGCAGCTCCTGAAACTATATCGCAGGTCATCTAGCTTATTGGCTCCCAGAGGGTACATGTAATTAAACAAAACCATTACAAGTTTAGTGTTATTGTAAACACAATGGGCATAAGTTTTAATTAGCATTAACGATGACGTGGCCAAGAATGGAACTGACTTAATATCAAATGGACCACGTCATCAATACCATCTCTGGGACGTAGATTTCCTATGAATTGGAATTTTTTAAAAAAATTCGATATTGTCAATATTTTTATGAAGTAAATTTTGTGTTCACCTTAGCATCTTTAGTCATGTATATCTTTAGCAATTGTTTTAAATTTCATGTTGCTAGTTAATTACCGCTAATTAATATTAAATATTTTTTGATTTTGATTGTCGATTATCAAAACAACATAAGAACTTATTTTAAAAACGAATTATTTAGATACGAACCTCTTATTCTTTGGTCCTTGATTTACGACATCCTTTGTTCTAATTTTACATCCGCGCAGCTCCTGAAACTACATCGCAGGTCATCTAGCTTATTGGCTCCCAGAGGGTACATGTAATTAAAACAAAACCATTACAAGTTTAGTTTTATTTGTAAACACAATGGGCATAAGTTTTAATTAGCATTAACGATGACGTGGCCAAGAATAGAACTGACTTAATATCAAATGGACCACGTCATCAATATATGAATACCGTCTCTGGGACGTAGATTTCCTACGAATTGGAATTTTATATTAAATTCGATATTGTCAATATTTTATGAAGTAAATTTTGTGTTCACCTTAGCATCATTAGTCATGTATTAGCAATGTTTAAATTTCATGTTGCTAGTTAATACCGCTAATTAATATTAAATATTTTTTGATTTTGATTGTCGATTATCAAAACAACATAAGAACTTATTTTAAAAATATAACGAATTATTTAGATACGAACCTCTTATTCTTGGTCCTTGATTTACGACATCCTTTGTTCTAATTTTACATCGCGCAGCTCCTGAAACTACATCGCAGGTCATCTAGCTTATTGGCTCCCAGAGGGTACATGTAATTAAAACAAAACCATTACAAGTTTAGTGTTATTTGTAAACACAATGGGCATAAGTTTTAATTAGCATTAACGATGACGTGGCCAAGAATGGAACTGACTTAATATCAAATGGACCACGTCATCAATTCATGAATACCGTCTCTGGGACGTAGATTTCCTATGAATTGGAATTTTATTAAAAAAATTCGATATTGTCAATATTTTTATGAAGTAAATTTTGTGTTCACCTTAGCATATTTAGTCATGTATATCTATTAGCAATTATTTAAATTTCATGTTGCTAGTTAATTACCGCTAATTAATATTAAATATTTTTTGATTTTGATTGTCGATTATCAAAACAACATAAGAACTTATTTTAAAAATATAACGAATTATTTAGATACGAACCTTTTATTCTTGGTCCTTGATTTACGACATCATTTGTGCTAATTTTACATCCGCAGCTCCTGAAACTACATCGCAGGTCATCTAGCTTATTGGCTCCCAGAGGGTACATGTAATTAAAACAAAACCATTACAAGTTTAGTGTTATTTGTAAACACAATGGGCATAAGTTTTAATTAGCATTAACGATGACGTGGCCAAGAATGGAACTGACTTAATATCAAATGGACCACGTCATCAATTCATGAATACCGTCTCTGGGACGTAGATTTCCTATGAATTGGAATTTTATTAAAAAATTCGATATTGTCAATATTTTTATGAAGTAAATTTTGTGTTCACCTTTAGCATATTTAGTCATGTTAGCATATTTAGTCATTATATGTATTAGCAATTTTAAATTTCATGTTGCTAGTTAATTACCGCTAATTAATATAAATATTTTTGATTTTGATTGTCGATTATCAAAACAATATAAGAACTTATTTTAAAAATATAACGAATTATTTAGATACGAACCTTTTATTCTTGGTCCTTGATTTACGACATCATTTGTGCTAATTTTACATCCGCAGCTCCTGAAACTACATCGCAGGTCATCTAGCTTATTGGCTCCCAGAGGGTACATGTAATTAAAACAAAACCATTACAAGTTTAGTGTTATTTGTAAACACAATGGGCATAAGTTTTAATTAGCATTAACGATGACGTGGCCAAGAATGGAACTGACTTAATATCAAATGGACCACGTCATCAATTCATGAATACCGTCTCTGGGACGTAGATTTCCTACGAATTGGAATTTTATTTAAATTCGATATTGTCAATATTTTTATGAAGTAAATTTTGTGTTCACCTTAGCATATTTAGTCATGTATATCTATTAGCAATTGTTTTAAATTTCATGTTGCTAGTTAATTACCGCTAATTAATATTAAATATTTTTTGATTTTGATTGTCGATTATCAAAACAACATAAGAACTTATTTTAAAAATATAACGAATTATTTAGATACGAACCTCTTATTCTTTGGTCCTTGATTTACGACATCCTTTGTTCTAATTTTACATCCGCGCAGCTCCTGAAACTACATCGCAGGTCATCTAGCTTATTGGCTCCCAGAGGGTACATGTAATTAAAACAAAACCATTACAAGTTTAGTGTTATTGTAAACACAATGGGCATAAGTTTTAATTAGCATTAACGATGACGTGGCCAAGAATAGAACTGACTTAATATCAAATGGACCACGTCATCAATTCATGAATACCGTCTCTGGGACGTAGATTTCCTACGAATTGGAATTTTATATCAAATCGATATTGTCAATATTTTATGAAGTAAATTTTGTGTTCACCTTAGCATATTAGTCATGTATATCTATTAGCAATTGTTTTAAATTTCATGTTGCTAGTTAATTACCGCTAATTAATATTAAATATTTTTGATTTTGATTGTCGATTATCAAAACAACATAAGAACTTATTTTAAAAAATATACGAATTATTTAGATACGAACCTCTTATTCTTTGGTCCTTGATTTACGACATCCTTTGTTCTAATTTTACATCCGCGCAGCTCCTGAAACTACATCGCAGGTCATCTAGCTTATTGGCTCCCAGAGGGTACATGAAATTAAAACAAAACCATTACAAGTTTAGTGTTATTTGTAAACACAATGGGCATAAGTTTTAATTAGCATTAACGATGACGTGGCCAAGAATGGAACTGACTTAATATCAAATGGACCACGTCATCAATTCATGAATACCGTCTCTGGGACGTAGATTTCCTACGAATTGGAATTTTATAAATCGATATTGTCAATATTTTTATGAAGTAAATTTTGTGTTCACCTTAGCATATATTAGTCATGTATATCTATTAGCAATTTTTTAAATTTCATGTTGCTAGTTAATTACCGCTAATTAATATTAAATATTTTTGATTTTGATTGTCGATTATCAAAACAACATAAGAACTTATTTTAAAATATATCGAATTATTTAGATACGAACCTTATTCTTTGGTCCTTGATTTACGACATCCTTTGTTCTAATTTTACATCCGCGCAGCTCCTGAAACTACATCGCAGGTCATCTAGCTTATTGGCTCCCAGAGGGTACATGTAATTAAAACAAAACCATTACAAGTTTAGTGTTATTTGTAAACACAATGGGCATAAGTTTTAATTAGCATTAACGATGACGTGGCCAAGAATGGAACTGACTTAATATCAAATGGACCACGTCATCAATTCATGAATACCGTCTCTGGGACGTAGATTTCCTACGAATTTTATATCAAATCGATATTGTCAATATTTTATGAAGTAAATTTTGTGTCACCTTAGCATATTAGTCATGTATATCTATTAGCAATTGTTTTAAATTTCATGTTGCTAGTTAATTACCGCTAATTAATATTAAATATTTTTTGATTTTGATTGTCGATTATCAAAACAACATAAGAACTTATTTTAAAAATATAACGAATTATTTAGATACGAACCTTATTCTTTGGTCCTTGATTTACGACATCCTTTGTGCTAATTTTACATCCGCAGCTCCTGAAACTACATCGCAGGTCATCTAGCTTATTGGCTCCCAGAGGGTACATGTAATTAAAACAAAACCATTACAAGTTTAGTGTTTATTTGTAAACACAATGGGCATAAGTTTTAATTAGCATTAACGATGACGTGGCCAAGAATGGAACTGACTTAATATCAAATGGACCACGTCATCAATATATGAATACCGTCTCTGGACGTAGATTTCCTATGAATTGGAATTTTATTTAAAAAATTCGATATTGTCAATATTTTTATGAAGTAAATTTTGTGTTCACCTTAGCATTTTAGTCATGTATATCTTAGCAATTGTTTTAAATTTCATGTTGCTAGTTAATTACCGCTAATTAATATTAAATATTTTTTGATTTTGATGTCGATTATCAAAACAACATAAGAACTTATTTTAAAAATATACGAATTATTTAGATACGAACCTCTTATTCTTTGGTCCTTGATTTACGACATCCTTTGTTCTAATTTTACATCCGCGCAGCTCCTGAAACTACATCGCAGGTCATCTAGCTTATTGGCTCCCAGAGGGTACATGAAATTAAAACAAAACCATTACAAGTTTAGTGTTATTGTAAACACAATGGGCATAAGTTTTAATTAGCATTAACGATGACGTGGCCAAGAATGGAACTGACTTAATATCAAATGGACCACGTCATCAATTACGTAGATTTCCTACGAATGGGATATTGTCAATATTTTATGAAGTAAATTTTGTGGGTCCCGGGAATAAGTAGTGAATTGGAATTTTAGATTTGAATTCGATATTGTCAATATTTTTATGAAGTAAATTTTGTGTTCACCTTAGCATATTTAGTCATGTATATCTATTAGCAATTATTTAAATTTCATGTTGCTAGTTAATTACGCTAATTAATATGAAATATTTTTGATTTTGATTGTCGATTATCAAAACAATATAAGAACTTATTTTAAAAATATAACGAATTATTTAGATACGAACCTTTTATTCCTTGGTCCTTGATTACGACATCATTTGTGCTAATTTTACATCCAAGCAGCTCCTGAAACTATATCGCAGGTCATCTAGCTTATTGGCTCCCAGAGGGTACATGTAATTGAAACAAAACCATTACAAGTTTAGTGTTAATTGTAAACACAATGGGCATAAGTTTTAATTAGCATTAACGATGACGTGGCCAAGAATGGAACTGACTTAATATCAAATGGACCACGTCATCAATTCATGAATACCGTCTCTGGGACGTAGATTTCCTACGAATTGGAATTTTATTTAAAAAATTCGGTATTGTCAATATTTTTATGAAGTAAATTTTGTGTTCACCTTAGCATCTTTAGTCATGTATATCTATTAGCAATTGTTTTAAATTTCATGTTGCTAGTTAATTACCGCTAATTAATATTAAATATTTTTTGATTTTGATTGTCGATTATCAAAACAACATAAGAACTTATTTTAAAATATACGAATTATTTAGATACGAACCTCTTATTCTTGGTCCTTGATTTACGACATCCTTTGTTCTAATTTTACATCCGCGCAGCTCCTGAAACTACATCGCAGGTCATCTAGCTTATTGGCTCCCAGAGGGTACATGTAATTAAAACAAAACCATTACAAGTTTAGTGTTAATTGTAAACACAATGGGCATAAGTTTTAATTAGCATTAACGATGACGTGGCCAAGAATGGAACTGACTTAATATCAAATGGACCACGTCATCAATTCATGAATACCGTCTCTGGGACGTAGATTTCCTACGAATTGGAATTTTATATAAATCGATATTGTCAATATTTTTATGAAGTAAATTTTGTGTTCACCTTAGCATATTAGTCATGTATATCTATTAGCAATTGTTTTAAATTTCATGTTGCTAGTTAATTACCGCTAATTAATATTAAATATTTTTTGATTTTGATTGTCGATTATCAAAACAACATAAGAACTTATTTTAAAAATATCGAATTATTTAGATACGAACCTCTTATTCTTTGGTCCTTGATTTACGACATCCTTTGTTCTAATTTTACATCCGCGCAGCTCCTGAAACTACATCGCAGGTCATCTAGCTTATTGGCTCCCAGAGGGTACATGTAATTAAAACAAAACCATTACAAGTTTAGTGTTATTTGTAAACACAATGGGCATAAGTTTTAATTAGCATTAACGATGACGTGGCCAAGAATGGAACTGACTTAATATCAAATGGACCACGTCATCAATTCATGAATACCGTCTCTGGGACGTAGATTTCCTACGAATTGGAATTTTATATAAATCGATATTGTCAATATTTTTATGAAGTAAATTTTGTGTTCACCTTAGCATATTAGTCATGTATATCTATTAGCAATTGTTTTAAATTTCATGTTGCTAGTTAATTACCGCTAATTAATATTAAATATTTTTTGATTTTGATTGTCGATTATCAAAACAACATAAGAACTTATTTTAAAATATAACGAATTATTTAGATACGAACCTCTTATTCTTTGGTCCTTGATTTACGACATCCTTTGTTCTAATTTTACATCCGCGCAGCTCCTGAAACTACATCGCAGGTCATCTAGCTTATTGGCTCCCAGAGGGTACATGAAATTAAAACAAAACCATTAAAAGTTTAGTGTTATTTGTAAACACAATGGGCATAAGTTTTAATTAGCATTAACGATGACGTGGCCAAGAATGGAACTGACTTAATATCAAATGGACCACGTCATCAATTCATGAATACCGTCTCTGGGACGTAGATTTCCTACGAATTATATCAAATACGATATTGTCAATATTTTTATGAAGTAAATTTTGTGTTCACCTTAGCATATTAGTCATGTATATCTATTAGCAATTGTTTTAAATTTCATGTTGCTAGTTAATTACCGCTAATTAATATTAAATATTTTTTGATTTTGATTGTCGATTATCAAAACAACATAAGAACTTATTTTAAAAATATACGAATTATTTAGATACGAACCTCTTATTCTTTGGTCCTTGATTTACGACATCCTTTGTTCTAATTTTACATCCGCGCAGCTCCTGAAACTACATCGCAGGTCATCTAGCTTATTCTCAATTCATGAATACCGTCTCTGGGACGTAGATTTCCTATGAATTGGAATTTTATTAAAAAATTCGATATTGTCAATATTTTTATGAAGTAAATTTTGTGTTCACCTTAGCATATTTAGTCATGTATATCTATTAGCAATTATTTAAATTTCATGTTGCTAGTTAATTACCGCTAATTAATATGAAATATTTTTGATTTTGATTGTCGATTATCAAAACAATATAAGAACTTATTTTAAAAATATAACGAATTATTTAGATACGAACCTTTTATTCCTTGGTCCTTGATTACGACATCATTTGTGCTAATTTTACATCCAAGCAGCTCCTGAAACTATATCGCAGGTCATCTAGCTTATTGGCTCCCAGAGGGTACATGTAATTAAAACAAAACCATTACAAGTTTAGTGTTATTTGTAAACACAATGGGCATAAGTTTTAATTAGCATTAACGATGACGTGGCCAAGAATGGAACTGACTTAATATCAAATGGACCACGTCATCAATTCATGAATACCGTCTCTGGGACGTAGATTTCCTACGAATTGGAATTTTATTTAAAAATTCGATATTGTCAATATTTTTATGAAGTAAATTTTGTGTTCACCTTAGCATATTTAGTCATGTATATCTATTAGCAATTGTTTTAAATTTCATGTTGCTAGTTAATTACCGCTAATTAATATTAAATATTTTTTGATTTTGATTGTCGATTATCAAAACAACATAAGAACTTATTTTAAAAATATAACGAATTATTTAGATACGAACCTCTTATTCTTTGGTCCTTGATTTACGACATCCTTTGTTCTAATTTTACATCCGCGCAGCTCCTGAAACTACATCGCAGGTCATCTAGCTTATTGGCTCCCAGAGGGTACATGTAATTAAAACAAAACCATTACAAGTTTAGTGTTATTTGTAAACACAATGGGCATAAGTTTTAATTAGCATTAACGATGACGTGGCCAAGAATAGAACTGACTTAATATCAAATGGACCACGTCATCAATTCATGAATACCGTCTCTGGGACGTAGATTTCCTACGAATTGGAATTTTATATAAATTCGATATTGTCAATATTTTTATGAAGTAAATTTTGTGTTCACCTTAGCATATTAGTCATGTATATCTATTAGCAATGTTTTAAATTTCATGTTGCTAGTTAATTACCGCTAATTAATATTAAATATTTTTTGATTTTGATTGTCGATTATCAAAACAACATAAGAACTTATTTTAAAAATATAACGAATTATTTAGATACGAACCTCTTATTCTTTGGTCCTTGATTTACGACATCCTTTGTTCTAATTTTACATCCGCGCAGCTCCTGAAACTACATCGCAGGTCATCTAGCTTATTGGCTCCCAGAGGGTACATGTAATTAAAACAAAACCATTACAAGTTTAGTGTTATTTGTAAACACAATGGGCATAAGTTTTAATTAGCATTAACGATGACGTGGCCAAGAATGGAACTGACTTAATATCAAATGGACCACGTCATCAATTCATGAATACCGTCTCTGGGACGTAGATTTCCTACGAATTGGAATTTTATATTAAATTCGATATTGTCAATATTTTTATGAAGTAAATTTTGTGTTCACCTTAGCATTTTAGTCATGTATATCTATTAGCAATTTTTAAATTTCATGTTGCTAGTTAATTACCGCTAATTAATATTAAATATTTTTTGATTTTGATTGTCGATTATCAAAACAACATAAGAACTTATTTTAAAAATATAACGAATTATTTAGATACGAACCTCTTATTCTTTGGTCCTTGATTTACGACATCCTTTGTTCTAATTTTACATCCGCGCAGCTCCTGAAACTACATCGCAGGTCATCTAGCTTATTGGCTCCCAGAGGGTACATGTAATTAAAACAAAACCATTACAAGTTTAGTGTTATTTGTAAACACAATGGGCATAAGTTTTAATTAGCATTAACGATGACGTGGCCAAGAATGGAACTGACTTAATATCAAATGGACCACGTCATCAATTCATGAATACCGTCTCTGGGACGTAGATTTCCTACGAATTGGAATTTTATTAAAAAATTCGATATTGTCAATATTTTTATGAAGTAAATTTTGTGTTTTAGCATATTTAGTCATGTATATCTATTAGCAATTTTTTAAATTTCATGTTGCTAGTTAATTACCGCTAATTAATATTAAATATTTTTGATTTTGATTGTCGATTATCAAAACAACATAAGAACTTATTTTAAAAATATAACGAATTATTTAGATACGAACCTTATTCTTGGTCCTTGATTTACGACATCCTTTGTTCTAATTTTACATCCGCGCAGCTCCTGAAACTACATCGCAGGTCATCTAGCTTATTGGCTCCCAGAGGGTACATGTAATTAAAACAAAACCATTACAAGTTTAGTGTTATTTGTAAACACAATGGGCATAAGTTTTAATTAGCATTAACGATGACGTGGCCAAGAATGGAACTGACTTAATATCAAATGGACCACGTCATCAATATATGAATACCGTCTCTGGACGTAGATTTCCTACGAATTGGAATTTTATTTAAAAAATTCGATATTGTCAATATTTTTATGAAGTAAATTTTGTGTTCACCTTAGCATATTTAGTCATGTATATCTATTAGCAATTTTTAAATTTCATGTTGCTAGTTAATTACCGCTAATTAATATTAAATATTTTTTGATTTTGATTGTCGATTATCAAAACAACATAAGAACTTATTTTAAAAATATACGAATTATTTAGATACGAACCTCTTATTCTTTGGTCCTTGATTTACGACATCCTTTGTTCTAATTTTACATCCGCGCAGCTCCTGAAACTACATCGCAGGTCATCTAGCTTATTGGCTCCCAGAGGGTACATGTAATTAAAACAAAACCATTACAAGTTTAGTGTTATTTGTAAACACAATGGGCATAAGTTTTAATTAGCATTAACGATGACGTGGCCAAGAATGGAACTGACTTAATATCAAATGGACCACGTCATCAATTCATGAATACCGTCTCTGGGACGTAGATTTCCTACGAATTGGAATTTTATAAAAAATTCGATATTGTCAATATTTTTATGAAGTAAATTTTGTGTTTAGCATATTTAGTCATGTATATCTATTAGCAATTTTTAAATTTCATGTTGCTAGTTAATTACCGCTAATTAATATTAAATATTTTTGATTTTGATTGTCGATTATCAAAACAACATAAGAACTTATTTTAAAAATATACGAATTATTTAGATACGAACCTCTTATTCTTGGTCCTTGATTTACGACATCCTTTGTTCTAATTTTACATCCGCGCAGCTCCTGAAACTACATCGCAGGTCATCTAGCTTATTGGCTCCCAGAGGGTACATGTAATTAAAACAAAACCATTACAAGTTTAGTGTTATTTGTAAACACAATGGGCATAAGTTTTAATTAGCATTAACGATGACGTGGCCAAGAATGGAACTGACTTAATATCAAATGGACCACGTCATCAATATATGAATACCGTCTCTGGGACGTAGATTTCCTACGAATTGGAATTTTATTTAAAAAATTCGATATTGTCAATATTTTTATGAAGTAAATTTTGTGTTCACCTTAGCATATTTAGTCATGTATATCTATTAGCAATTATTAAATTTCATGTTGCTAGTTAATTACCGCTAATTAATATTAAATATTTTTTGATTTTGATTGTCGATTATCAAAACAACATAAGAACTTATTTTAAAAATATAACGAATTATTTAGATACGAACCTCTTATTCTTTGGTCCTTGATTTACGACATCCTTTGTTCTAATTTTACATCCGCGCAGCTCCTGAAACTACATCGCAGGTCATCTAGCTTATTGGCTCCCAGAGGGTACATGTAATTAAAACAAAACCATTACAAGTTTAGTGTTATTTGTAAACACAATGGGCATAAGTTTTAATTAGCATTAACGATGACGTGGCCAAGAATGGAACTGACTTAATATCAAATGGACCACGTCATATATGAATACCGTCTCTGGGACGTAGATTTCCTACGAATTGGAATTTTATAAAATTCGATATTGTCAATATTTTTATGAAGTAAATTTTGTGTTCACCTTAGCATTTTAGTCATGTATATATTAGCAATTGTTTTAAATTTCATGTTGCTAGTTAATTACCGCTAATTAATATTAAATATTTTTTGATTTTGATTGTCGATTATCAAAACAACATAAGAACTTATTTTAAAATATAACGAATTATTTAGATACGAACCTCTTATTCTTTGGTCCTTGATTTACGACATCCTTTGTTCTAATTTTACATCCGCGCAGCTCCTGAAACTACATCGCAGGTCATCTAGCTTATTGGCTCCCAGAGGGTACATGTAATTAAAACAAAACCATTACAAGTTTAGTGTTATTTGTAAACACAATGGGCATAAGTTTTAATTAGCATTAACGATGACGTGGCCAAGAATGGAACTGACTTAATATCAAATGGACCACGTCATCAATTCATGAATACCGTCTCTGGGACGTAGATTTCCTTGGCTAATTAGGGGAAACTTCCGATATTGTCAATATTTTTATGAAGTAAATTTTGTGTTCACCTTAGCATATTAGTCATGTATTAGCAATTTTTAAATTTCATGTTGCTAGTTAATTACCGCTAATTAATATAAATATTTTTGATTTTGATTGTCGATTATCAAAACAATATAAGAACTTATTTTAAAAATATAACGAATTATTTAGATACGAACCTTTTATTCTTGGTCCTTGATTTACGACATCATTTGTCTAATTTTACATCCGCAGCTCCTGAAACTACATCGCAGGTCATCTAGCTTATTGGCTCCCAGAGGGTACATGTAATTAAAACAAAACCATTACAAGTTTAGTGTTAATTGTAAACACAATGGGCATAAGTTTTAATTAGCATTAACGATGACGTGGCCAAGAATGGAACTGACTTAATATCAAATGGACCACGTCATCAATTCATGAATACCGTCTCTGGGACGTAGATTTCCTACGAATTGGAATTTTATTAAATTCGATATTGTCAATATTTTTATGAAGTAAATTTTGTGTTCACCTTAGCATTTAGTCATGTATATCTATTAGCAATTGTTTTAAATTTCATGTTGCTAGTTAATTACCGCTAATTAATATTAAATATTTTTTGATTTTGATTGTCGATTATCAAAACAACATAAGAACTTATTTTAAAAATATAACGAATTTTAGATACGAACCTCTTATTCTTTGGTCCTTGATTTACGACATCCTTTGTTCTAATTTTACATCCGCGCAGCTCCTGAAACTACATCGCAGGTCATCTAGCTTATTGGCTCCCAGAGGGTACATGTAATTAAAACAAAACCATTACAAGTTTAGTGTTATTGTAAACACAATGGGCATAAGTTTTAATTAGCATTAACGATGACGTGGCCAAGAATGGAACTGACTTAATATCAAATGGACCACGTCATCAATTCATGAATACCGTCTCTGGGACGTAGATTTCCTACGAATTGGAATTTTATATAAATCGATATTGTCAATATTTTTATGAAGTAAATTTTGTGTTCACCTTAGCATATTAGTCATGTATATCTATTAGCAATTGTTTTAAATTTCATGTTGCTAGTTAATTACCGCTAATTAATATTAAATATTTTTTGATTTTGATTGTCGATTATCAAAACAACATAAGAACTTATTTTAAAAATATAACGAATTATTTAGATACGAACCTCTTATTCTTTGGTCCTTGATTTACGACATCCTTTGTTCTAATTTTACATCCGCGCAGCTCCTGAAACTACATCGCAGGTCATCTAGCTTATTGGCTCCCAGAGGGTACATGTAATTAAAACAAAACCATTACAAGTTTAGTGTTATTTGTAAACACAATGGGCATAAGTTTTAATTAGCATTAACGATGACGTGGCCAAGAATGGAACTGACTTAATATCAAATGGACCACGTCATCAATATATGAATACCGTCTCTGGGACGTAGATTTCCTACGAATTGGAATTTTATTTTAAAAACGATATTGTCAATATTTTTATGAAGTAAATTTTGTGTTCACCTTAGCATCTTTAGTCATGTATATCTTAGCAATTGTTTTAAATTTCATGTTGCTAGTTAATTACCGCTAATTAATATTAAATATTTTTTTGATTTTGATTGTCGATTATCAAAACAACATAAGAACTTATTTTAAAAATATAACGAATTATTTAGATACGAACCTCTTATTCTTTGGTCCTTGATTTACGACATCCTTTGTTCTAATTTTACATCCGCGCAGCTCCTGAAACTACATCGCAGGTCATCTAGCTTATTGGCTCCCAGAGGGTACATGTAATTAAAACAAAACCATTACAAGTTTAGTGTTAATTGTAAACACAATGGGCATAAGTTTTAATTAGCATTAACGATGACGTGGCCAAGAATGGAACTGACTTAATATCAAATGGACCACGTCATCAATTCATGAATACCGTCTCTGGGACGTAGATTTCCTACGAATTGGAATTTTATATAAATTCGATATTGTCAATATTTTTATGAAGTAAATTTTGTGTCACCTTAGCATTTAGTCATGTATATCTATTAGCAATTGTTTTAAATTTCATGTTGCTAGTTAATTACCGCTAATTAATATTAAATATTTTTTGATTTTGATTGTCGATTATCAAAACAACATAAGAACTTATTTTAAAAATATAACGAATTATTTAGATACGAACCTCTTATTCTTTGGTCCTTGATTTACGACATCCTTTGTTCTAATTTTACATCCGCGCAGCTCCTGAAACTACATCGCAGGTCATCTAGCTTATTGGCTCCCAGAGGGTACATGTAATTAAAACAAAACCATTACAAGTTTAGTGTTATTTGTAAACACAATGGGCATAAGTTTTAATTAGCATTAACGATGACGTGGCCAAGAATAGAACTGACTTAATATCAAATGGACCACGTCATCAATTATGAATACCGTCTCTGGGACGTAGATTTCCTACGAATTGGAATTTTATAAATCGATATTGTCAATATTTTTATGAAGTAAATTTTGTTCACCTTAGCATATTAGTCATGTATATCTATTAGCAATTGTTTTAAATTTCATGTTGCTAGTTAATTACCGCTAATTAATATTAAATATTTTTTGATTTTGATTGTCGATTATCAAAACAACATAAGAACTTATTTTAAAAATATATACGAATTATTTAGATACGAACCTCTTATTCTTTGGTCCTTGATTTACGACATCCTTTGTTCTAATTTTACATCCGCGCAGCTCCTGAAACTACATCGCAGGTCATCTAGCTTATTGGCTCCCAGAGGGTACATGTAATTAAAACAAAACCATTACAAGTTTAGTGTTATTGTAAACACAATGGGCATAAGTTTTAATTAGCATTAACGATGACGTGGCCAAGAATGGAACTGACTTAATATCAAATGGACCACGTCATCAATTATGAATACCGTCTCTGGGACGTAGATTTCCTACGAATTGGAATTTTATTTAAAAAATTCGATATTGTCAATATTTTATGAAGTAAATTTTGTGTTCACCTTAGCATATTAGTCATGTATATCTATTAGCAATTGTTTTAAATTTCATGTTGCTAGTTAATTACCGCTAATTAATATTAAATATTTTTGATTTTGATTGTCGATTATCAAAACAACATAAGAACTTATTTTAAAAATATACGAATTATTTAGATACGAACCTCTTATTCTTTGGTCCTTGATTTACGACATCCTTTGTTCTAATTTTACATCCGCGCAGCTCCTGAAACTACATCGCAGGTCATCTAGCTTATTGGCTCCCAGAGGGTACATGTAATTAAAACAAAACCATTACAAGTTTAGTTTTATTTGTAAACACAATGGGCATAAGTTTTAATTAGCATTAACGATGACGTGGCCAAGAATGGAACTGACTTAATATCAAATGGACCACGTCATCAATTCATGAATACCGTCTCTGGGACGTAGATTTCCTACGAATTGGAATTTTATTTAAAATTCGATATTGTCAATATTTTTATGAAGTAAATTTTGTGTTCACCTTAGCATATAGTCATGTATATCTATTAGCAATTGTTTTCAAATTTCATGTTGCTAGTTAATTACCGCTAATTAATATTAAATATTTTTTGATTTTGATTGTCGATTATCAAAACAACATAAGAACTTATTTTAAAAATATACGAATTATTTAGATACGAACCTCTTATTCTTGGTCCTTGATTTACGACATCCTTTGTTCTAATTTTACATCCGCGCAGCTCCTGAAACTACATCGCAGGTCATCTAGCTTATTGGCTCCCAGAGGGTACATGTAATTAAAACAAAACCATTACAAGTTTAGTTTTATTGTAAACACAATGGGCATAAGTTTTAATTAGCATTAACGATGACGTGGCCAAGAATAGAACTGACTTAATATCAAATGGACCACGTCATCAATATATGAATACCGTCTCTGGGACGTAGATTTCCTACGAATTGGAATTTTATATTAAATTCGATATTGTCAATAATTTTATGAAGTAAATTTTGTGTTCACCTTAGCGTCTTTAGTCATGTATATCTTAGCAATTGTTTTAAATTTCATGTTGCTAGTTAATTACCGCTAATTAATATTAAATATTTTTTGATTTTGATTGTCGATTATCAAAACAACATAAGAACTTATTTTAAAAATATAACGAATTATTTAGATACGAACCTTTTATTCTTTGGTCCTTGATTACGACATCCTTTGTTCTAATTTTACATCCAAGCAGCTCCTGAAACTATATCGCAGGTCATCTAGCTTATTGGCTCCCAGAGGGTACATGTAATTAAAACAAAACCATTACAAGTTTAGTGTTAATTGTAAACACAATGGGCATAAGTTTTAATTAGCATTAACGATGACGTGGCCAAGAATGGAACTGACTTAATATCAAATGGACCACGTCATCAATATATGAATACCGTCTCTGGACGTAGATTTCCTACGAATTGGAATTTTATATTAAAAAATTCGATATTGTCAATATTTTTATGAAGTAAATTTTGTGTTCACCTTAGCATCTTAGTCATGTATATTAGCAATTTTTAAATTTCATGTTGCTAGTTAATTACCGCTAATTAATATTAAATATTTTTTGATTTTGATTGTCGATTATCAAAACAACATAAGAACTTATTTTAAAAATATAACGAATTATTTAGATACGAACCTTTTTTCCTTGGTCCTTGATTTACGACATCTTTGTCTAATTTTACATCCGCGCAGCTCCTGAAACTATATCGCAGGTCATCTAGCTTATTGGCTCCCAGAGGGTACATGTAATTAAAACAAAACCATTACAAGTTTAGTGTTTTGTAAACACAATGGGCATAAGTTTTAATTAGCATTAACGATGACGTGGCCAAGAATGGAACTGACTTAATATCAAATGGACCACGTCATCAATATATGAATACCGTCTCTGGACGTAGATTTCCTATGAATTGGAATTTTATTAAAAAATTCGATATTGTCAATATTTTTATGAAGTAAATTTTGTGTTCACCTTAGCATCTTTAGTCATGTATATTAGCATGTTTTCAAATTTCATGTTGCTAGTTAATTACCGCTAATTAATATTAATATATTTTTTGATTTTGATTGTCGATTATCAAAACAACATAAGAACTTATTTTAAAAATATACGAATTATTTAGATACGAACCTTTATTCCTTGGTCCTTGATTACGACATCATTTGTGCTAATTTACATCCAAGCAGCTCCTGAAACCTAATCGCAGGTCATCTAGCTTATTGGCTCCCAGAGGGTACATGTAATTAAAACAAAACCATTACAAGTTTAGTGTTAATTGTAAACACAATGGCATAAGTTTTAATTAGCATTAACGATGACGTGGCCAAGAATGGAACTGACTTAATATCAAATGGACCACGTCATCAATTATGAATACCGTCTCTGGACGTAGATTTCCTACGAATTGGAATTTTATTTAAAATTCGGTATTGTCAATATTTTATGAAGTAAATTTTGTGTTCACCTTAGCATCTTTAGTCATGTATATCTTAG
>NW_022881490.1:0-47833 GCF_004382145.1 Drosophila mauritiana
GCCGTTGACCCGCGCTTACTTGAATTTTCTTCACTTTGACATTCAGAGCACTGGGCAGAAATCACATTGTGTCAACACCCGCTAGGGCCATCACAATGCTTGTTTTAATTAGACAGTCGGATTCCCCAAGTCCGTGCCAGTTCTGAATTGATTGTTAATTGATAATCGTTTATAATTGATAAGAACTAATTGGTTTAACCCAAATAGTATTCTTAAAAATTTTAGCAAGAAAGTTCCACAATTGGCTACGTAACTAAACTATCCGGGGAACAAGTAACTAACATAAATGCTAGAAACTCTATTTACCCAGAACGAGCACATAAACCATGTTATTGTTTCCCAATCAAGCCCGACTATCTCAATCTTCAGAGCCAATCCTTATCCCGAAGTTACGGATCTAATTTGCCGACTTCCCTTACCTACATTATTCTATCGACTAGAGACTCTTCACCTTGGAGACCAGCTGCGGATATTGGTACGGCCTGTTGAGAAGTTTGCGTGTCCCCACCATAAATTTTCAAGGTCCGAGGAGAAAATATCGACACAACAGTATATGTCATGCTCTTCTAGCCCATCTACCATATCTCTCTGCGAAAGACTTCCATGGTAGTACGGCTATAAAACAGAAAAGAAAACTCTTCCGATATCTCTCGACGGCTTCTTTATGGTCGTTCCTGTTGCCAGGATGAGCACGAGGCCCATATTTAATAACAAACGGATACTCAACAGGTTACGGAATTGGAACCGTATTCCCTTTCGTTCAAAATTATTCAAGTGTATTATATTCGCTTTGTTTATATAGTTAGGCATTTTTGTTTTACTTGAAAATTTTCGGCTTTCGCCTTGAACTTAGGACCGACTAACTCGTGATCAACCACTGTTCACACGAAACCCTTCTCCACTTCAGTCCTCCAAGGTCTCATTCGATTATTTGCTACTACCACCAAGATCTGTACCAATGGCAGCTCCATGCAGGCTTACGCCAAACACTTCTACGCATACCATTGTACCTTCCTACTCACTAAAGTTTCAAAATTTATATCACAAGTAATATAAATCATCTACTTTAGCGGTAATGTATAGGTATACAACTTAAGCGCCATCCATTTTAAGGGCTAGTTGCTTCGGCAGGTGAGTTGTTACACACTCCTTAGCGGATTTCGACTTCCATGATCACCGTCCTGCTGTTTTAAGCAACCAACGCCTTTCATGGTATCTGCATGAGTTGTTAATTTGGGCACCGTAACATTACGTTTGGTTCATCCCACAGCGCCAGTTCTGCTTACCAAAAGTGGCCCACTGGGCACATTATATCATAACCTTGAACTTCATATCAAGAAAGTTAAGGTTCTTACCCATTTAAAGTTTGAGAATAGGTTAAGATCGTTTCGACCCTAAGGCCTCTAATCATTCGCTTTACCAGATAAGATTATTTTATATAATATTAAAATGCACCAGCTATCCTGAGGGAAACTTCGGAAGGAACCAGCTACTAGATGGTTCGATTGGTCTTTCGCCCCTATACTCAATTCTGACAATCGATTTGCACGTCAGAACTGTTTCGGTCTTCCATCAGGGTTTCCCCTGACTTCAACCTGATCAAGTATAGTTCACCATCTTTCGGGTCACAGCATATATGCTCAAGGTACGTTCCAGTTAGAGGCATAAATAATATAAATATACATTATACATAACTATATAGAACGCCCCGGGATTGTGTTAATTAGCTATAAATAGCTAAAAAACTAATCCCATTATTAGTCAAGTTAATTACGCTATTAGGTTTACATCCCAATAACTTGCACATATGTTAGACTCCTTGGTCCGTGTTTCAAGACGGGTCCCGAAGGTATCCTGAATCTTTCGCATTGTTAATCATACAAGAGCATATAATAAACACAAAAATCAATGATAATTATGCCATTATATAATTCCGAAAAATTAACGCTCTGTAATAATATAAATCTATCAGCACTTTATCAAATTAATAACATTTATTCTGTGTTAAAATGCAAGCAATTTAATTGGAATAAACTATAAGTTATATTTTATGATAAATTTGGGATATGCTAATAGATTACAATGTCCTTATATGGAAAAAATGCACATTATTCTTAATAATATTATTTAAATATTACAATTTTAATGATGAATTTTCCATAACGGATATTCAGGTTCATCGGGCTTAACCTCTAAGCAGTTTCACGTACTGTTTAACTCTCTATTCAGAGTTCTTTTCAACTTTCCCTCACGGTACTTGTTTACTATCGGTCTCATGGTTATATTTAGTTTTAGATGGAGTTTACCACCCACTTAGTGCTGCACTATCAAGCAACACGACTCTTTGGAAACATCATCTAGTAATCATTAACGTTATACGGGCCTGGCACCCTCTATGGGTAAATGGCCTCATTTAAGAAGGACTTAAATCATTAATTTCTCATACTAGAATATTGACGCTCCATACACTGCATCTCACATTTGCCATATAGACAAAGTGACTTAGTGCTGAACTGTTTTCTTTTCGCTCGCCGCTACTAAGAAAATCCTTGTTAGTTTCTTTTCCTCCCCTAATTAATATGCTTAAATTCAGGGGGTAGTCCCATATGAGTTGAGGTTGTATATATAACTATTTTTTGCCATAAATTCTTTATATATAAATGATAAAACAATCAATTAAATTCGTTATAAATAGTTCCAATAGTTCTTGTAAGCAAAGTTATTTTTTATCCATTTAACGAACCAACGAAGAATAATAACAAAACCAAGATTTTTCTTTTTCCGAATCATTAATAAGAGACAATTCTAGATGAAAAATATTTCAATTTTTTATGCTAGACATTTCTCAGTATTATTTGATTGAAAAAGAAAATATTTCTCTTCGTTTTTCACATTCAAATGTGAGATAATGTTTTTCATTTCTTTTTTAATATTATGAATAAAATCATTATTTAATCCAATAATATACCATATGCTTATAAAAAATTTATAAACAACTTAATTAGCATAGTCTTACAACCCTCAACCATATGTAGTCCAAGCAGCACTATAAAATTAATTAAAGTACATAACAGCATGGACTGCGATATGCGTTCAAAATGTCGATGTTCATGTGTCCTGCAGTTCACACGATGACGCACAGTTTGCTGCGTTCTTCATCGACCCATGAGCCGAGTGATCCACCGCTTAGAGTTTTATAATTCATTTTTATATAATATCAATATTGTTTTTATTGAAAGAAATTAAAAATACACCATTTTACTGGCATATATCAATTCCTTCAATAAATTTATTTTTATACCTAAAAATAAATGTTGCGATATGTCTTAGTTTCATATAAGCATTATGTATCATAAAAATCTGGTTATGGTTTGCTATTTTGGGTGACACATACTGCAAAATTTATATAAAACATTAACCTGATGGATGACAGGTACAAACATTGTATATTTTAGGTTGTTGCATTAGCCAACGTATGCTCATAACATAGATGAACAATACATATTCGCAACGCGTGTATATTATGGTCCATATACACACACACTTATTTTGAATACCACATTCAAAATTATTTTAATTTTAATTCGACTTCTACTTTCAAATTTTGTTCAGTTTCTTCGATTTCCATTTTCGAGAATTTGTTTTTATAGGAAACGCCATTGTTGTAGTAGGTACTGCCACAAATACGCACAACAACATTAATAATGTTAAAGTCTTTTTATGAGGTTGCCAAGCCCCACATATAAAATAAAAGCCATCTTCATTTTATTTTGACTTTAACTTTTGATTCCGTGGAATCATTTTGTAATATTTTTATTTTGGTAAATTGTATTTATTTGTATTATAACAAATGTTTATTAACGATAAGGATATTATACAATAATGATCCTTCCGCAGGTTCACCTACGGAAACCTTGTTACGACTTTTACTTCCTCTAAATAATCAAGTTCGGTCAACTTTTGCGAAACAACCGTAACACGCAAGGCGTCACAGTGATCACGTCCGGAGACCTCACTAAATAATTCAATCGGTAGTAGCGACGGGCGGTGTGTACAAAGGGCAGGGACGTAATCAATGCGAGTTAATGACTCACACTTACTGGGAATTCCAAGTTCATGTGAACAGTTTCAGTTCACAATCCCAAGCATGAAAGTGGTTCAGCGGTTTACCCGGACCTCTCGGTCTAGGAAATACACGTTGATACTTTCATTGTAGCGCGCGTGCAGCCCAGGACATCTAAGGGCATCACAGACCTGTTATTGCTCAATCTCATTATTGCTAGACGCAATTTGTCCATTTAAGAAGCTAGTGTCCTTATAATGGGACAAACCAACAGGTACGGCTCCACTTACATAAACACATTCAAACACAATAAACATTTTACTGCCACCATGAATGAAGGCTACATAAGCTTCAGCACCATAATCCTGAAGATATCTATTTAATATATTTGAGTCTCGTTCGTTATCGGAATTAACCAGACAAATCACTCCACGAACTAAGAACGGCCATGCACCACCACCCATAGATTCGAGAAAGAGCTATCAATCTGTCTTACACACTTATGTTCGGACCTGGTAAGTTTTCCCGTGTTGAGTCAAATTAAGCCGCAGGCTCCACTCCTGGTGGTGCCCTTCCGTCAATTCCTTTAAGTTTCAGCTTTGCAACCATACTTCCCCCGGAGCCCAAAAGCTTTGGTTTCCCGGGAAGCGACTGAGAGAGCCATAAAAGTAGCTACACCCAATTGCTAGCTGGCATCGTTTATGGTTAGAACTAGGGCGGTATCTGATCGCCTTCGAACCTCTAACTTTCGTTCTTGATTAATGAAAACATCTTTGGCAAATGCTTTCGCTTAAGTTAGTCTTACGACGGTCCAAGAATTTCACCTCTCGCGTCGTAATACTAATGCCCCCAAACTGCTTCTATTAATCATTACCTCTTGATCTGAAAACCAATGAAAGCAGAACAGAGGTCTTATTTCATTATCCCATGCACAGAATATTCAGGCATTTGAAGCCTGCTTTAAGCACTCTAATTTGTTCAAAGTAATAGTACCGGCCCACAATAACACTCGTTTAAGAGCACTAGTGCAGGTTTTTAAATAGGAGGAACATATGAAAAAATACAAGTATTTAATCACATATAAGAACTCCACCGGTAATACGCTTACATACATAAAGGTATAGTACTAACCACAATTGTAAGTTGTACTACCCGTATGAAGCACAAGTTCAACTACGAACGTTTTAACCGCAACAACTTTAATATACGCTATTGGAGCTGGAATTACCGCGGCTGCTGGCACCAGACTTGCCCTCCAATTGGTCCTTGTTAAAGGATTTAAAGTGTACTCATTCCAATTACAGGGCCTCGGATATGAGTCCTGTATTGTTATTTTTCGTCACTACCTCCCCGAGCTGGGAGTGGGTAATTTACGCGCCTGCTGCCTTCCTTAGATGTGGTAGCCGTTTCTCAGGCTCCCTCTCCGGAATCGAACCCTGATTCCCCGTTACCCGTTGCAACCATGGTAGTCCTAGATACTACCATCAAAAGTTGATAGGGCAGACATTTGAAAGATCTGTCGTCGGTACAAGACCATACGATCTGCATGTTATCTAGAGTTCAACCAATATAACGATCTTGCGATCGCTTGGTTTTAGCCTAATAAAAGCACATGTCCCATAAGGTTCATGTTTTAATTGCATGTATTAGCTCTAGAATTACCACAGTTATCCAAGTAACTGTTAACGATCTAAGGAACCATAACTGATATAATGAGCCTTTTGCGGTTTCACTTTTAATTCGTGTGTACTTAGACATGCATGGCTTAATCTTTGAGACAAGCATATAACTACTGGCAGGATCAACCAGAATAATGTTTTTCCTTCATATTCCATTCATATATTTTGAATCGAAATAAGCAATATAATAGATATATAGATATATAGATTTTTCACTTTATATAATTCCATGATTTTTATTATATTGAATAAAATTCAATATTTCGCCTTTGGGTAAAATTTTAAATATATAAGTAAAAAAATCCATTCGATTACGGCCATTTTTATATAGCATTCGTAATCCATATTTTCATTTTTAATTTATACTTGTTTTACCAATATAACAAGAATTTCATCTAATTATTGTAATATATATATTTCTATAATTTTATCTTTTTATACATACATATTTCATTATAAAATATCATTTTATTTCCAACATACATAATTATTGTATCCACACATGTACAATTTTTGTTTAACCAATATAAATATTAAGTTAAATCATTTGCATTTTGAAGATAAATTTAAAATTTATCTCTTTTCATATATATCTCTGGTAATATATAACATAAAACCAAGCGCATATGATAATATTTCCACATTTAATATATAATTTTATATTTCTTTCATAAGAATCCATATTTGTATTATACCGTAACGATATAATAATCCAACTATACGGCAGGTAATAAATTAATATTTGCCTGCCTCCAAAAATTAACGATAATATATGGAAACGATTTGTTATTCTATATATAATAGAAACTTGACTTTTGTTTCAACGATATTATCTATAAAGCGTATATTCCTATTATCCGCGGAGCCAAGTCCCGTGTTCTATAGAACTGAGAAACAAATTTGTACGGATAATAATATACTTTATTGTATGTAACCAATATAAACATAATCCGAAATAAATATTTCGAATAATGCGGGAGGTCGGCAACCACTGCCTACCTATAGTAGTTTTTGAACCCGCTGTCCTCAAAGCGGGTATTTTCAATTCCGTTTGCCACCCAACATACGGGCTATTCTCTTATATATTAAGAGATTATAGGAACATTTCATTTTTTTTCCATTATTCATATATAATATGATTATTTTTTCCCTTATACATATAATAATTAATCATTTTCATATGTATATTATTTAATTTACTCATATTATTGCCAAAATCATATGAATACATAAGTTTTGAACAATATGAGAGGTCGGCAACCACTGCCTACCTATAGTAGTTTTTGAACCCTCTGTCGTAATTCCGGTCGTTTACACTACTATACCCTCTCACTATAATGGCTTTTCTCTATAATACTAAGAGAATGTGGGATATTTTCAGCATTTTTTCCCTTATACATATAATAATTAATCATTTTCATATGTATATTATTTAATTTACTCATATTATTGCCAAAATCATATGAATACATAAGTTTTGAACAATATGAGAGGTCGGCAACCACTGCCTACCTATAGTAGTTTTTGAACCCTCTGTCGTAATTCCGGTCGTTTACACTACTATACCCTCTCACTATAATGGCTTTTCTCTATAATACTAAGAGAATGTGGGATATTTTCAGCATTTTTTCCCTTATACATATAATAATTAATCATTTTCATATGTATATTATTTAATTTACTCATATTATTGCCAAAATCATATGAATACATAAGTTTTGAACAATATGAGAGGTCGGCAACCACTGCCTACCTATAGTAGTTTTTGAACCCTCTGTCGTAATTCCGGTCGTTTACACTACTATACCCTCTCACTATAATGGCTTTTCTCTATAATACTAAGAGAATGTGGGATATTTTCAGCATTTTTTCCCTTATACATATAATAATTAATCATTTTCATATGTATATTATTTAATTTACTCATATTATTGCCAAAATCATATGAATACATAAGTTTTGAACAATATGAGAGGTCGGCAACCACTGCCTACCTATAGTAGTTTTTGAACCCTCTGTCGTAATTCCGGTCGTTTACACTACTATACCCTCTCACTATAATGGCTTTTCTCTATAATACTAAGAGAATGTGGGATATTTTCAGCATTTTTTCCCTTATACATATAATAATTAATCATTTTCATATGTATATTATTTAATTTACTCATATTATTGCCAAAATCATATGAATACATAAGTTTTGAACAATATGAGAGGTCGGCAACCACTGCCTACCTATAGTAGTTTTTGAACCCTCTGTCGTAATTCCGGTCGTTTACACTACTATACCCTCTCACTATAATGGCTTTTCTCTATAATACTAAGAGAATGTGGGAATATTTCAGCATTTTTTCCCCTATACATATAATAATTAATAATTTTCATATGTATATTATTTAATTTACTCATATAATTGCCAAAATCATATGAATACATAAGTTTTGAACAATATGAGAGGTCGGCAACCACTGCCTACCTATAGTAGTTTTTGAACCCTCTGTCGTAATTCCGGTCGTTTACACTACTATACCCTCTCACTATAATGGCTTTTCTCTATAATACTAAGAGAATGTGGGAATATTTCAGCATTTTTTCCCCTATACATATAATAATTAATAATTTTCATATGTATATTATTTAATTTACTCATATAATTGCCAAAATCATATGAATACATAAGTTTTGAACAATATGAGAGGTCGGCAACCACTGCCTACCTATAGTAGTTTTTGAACCCTCTGTCGTAATTCCGGTCGTTTACACTACTATACCCTCTCACTATAATGGCTTTTCTCTATAATACTAAGAGAATGTGGGATATTTTCAGCATTTTTTCCCTTATACATATAATAATTAATAATTTTCATATGTATATTATTTAATTTACTCATATAATTGCCAAAATCATATAAATACATAAGTTTTGAACAATATCAGAGGTCAGCAACGGTCTTTCCTCTATAATACTAAGATAATATGGGAATATTTTCAGCATTTTTTCCCTTATACATTTATACATATAATAATTAATCATTTTCATATGTATATTATTTAATTTACTCATATTATTGCCAAAATCATATAAATACATAAGTTTTGAACAATATCAGAGGTCAGCAACGGTCTTTCCTCTATAATACTAAGATAATGTGGGAATATTTCATCATTTTTTCCTTTATACATTTATACATATAATATTTAATCATTTTATATGTATATTATTTAATTTACTCATATAATTGCCAAAATCATATAAATACATAAGTTTTGAACAATATCAGAGGTCGGCAACGGTCTTTCCTCTATAATACTAAGATAATATGGGAATATTTCAGCATTTTTTCCCTTATACATATAATAATTAATCATTTTCATATGTATATTATTTAATTTACTCGTATAATTGCCAAAATCCTATGAAGACATAAGAGAATACAATATGAGAGGTCGGCGCAACCATAATATAGTAGTTGATGACGAGGTGTTTGGCAACTTGATACAATTCTTTAAAAAGTCTTTATATTAATTATATGATAGGGACAATATCATATGCGTCACTAAATTGATGACGAGGTGTTTGGCAACGTGACACAAATCATTAAAGTCTTTATATTAATTATATGATAGAGACAATATCATATGCGTCACTAAATTGATGACGAGGTATTTGGCAACTTGATAGAATTCTTTAAAGTCTTTATATCAAAAATTATATGATAGGGACAATATCATATGCGTCACTAAATTGATGACGAGGTGTTTGGCAACTTGACACAATTCATTAAAGTCTTTATATTAATTATATGATAGAGACAATATCATATGCGTCACTAAATTGATGACGAGGTATTTGGCAACTTGATATAATTCTTTAAAGTCTTTATATCAAATATTATATGATAGGGACAATATCATATGCGTCACTAAATTGATGACGAGGTGTTTGGCAACTTGACACAATTCATTAAAGTCTTTATATTAATTATATGATAGGGACAATATCATATGCGTCACTAAATTGATGACGAGGTATTTGGCAACTTGATACAATTCTTTAAAGTTTTTATATCAAAAATTATATGATAGGGACAATATCATATGCGTCACTAAATTGATGACGAGGTGTTTGGCAACTTGACACAATTCATTAAAGTCTTTATATTAATTATATGATAGGGACAATATCATATGCGTCACTAAATTGATGACGAGGTATTTGGCAACTTGATACAATTCTTTAAAGTTTTTATATCAAAAATTATATGATAGGGACAATATCATATGCGTCACTAAATTGATGACGAGGTGTTTGGCAACTTGACACAATTCATTAAAGTCTTTATATTAATTATATGATAGAGACAATATCATATGCGTCACTAAATTGATGACGAGGTATTTGGCAACTTGATATAATTCTTTAAAGTCTTTATATCAAAAATTATATGATAGGGACAATATCATATGCGTCACTAAATTGATGACGAGGTGTTTGGCAACTTGACACAATTCATTAAAGTCTTTATATTAATTATATGATAGGGACAATATCATATGCGTCACTAAATTGATGACGAGGTATTTGGCAACTTGATACAATTCTTTAAAGTTTTTATATCAAAAATTATATGATAGGGACAATATCATATGCGTCACTAAATTGATGACGAGGTGTTTGGCAACTTGACACAATTCATTAAAGTCTTTATATTAATTATATGATAGGGACAATATCATATGCGTCACTAAATTGATGACGAGGTATTTGGCAACGTGATAGAATTCTTTAAAGTCTTTATATCAAAAATTATATGATAGGGACAATATCATATGCGTCACTAAATTGATGACGAGGTGTTTGTTTGGCTACAGGAAAAATCATTTATTTATCGAATCATCAAGCAAAGGATAAGCTTCAGTGGATCGCAGTATGGCAGCTGCTCAACCACTTACAACACCTTGCCTGTTACAAAAGTCGTTTACAATTGATTCTAGGCTTTGTCATTGTATTAAATAATGCTTTTATATGTAACTAGCGCGGCATCAGGTGATCGAAGATCCTCCTAATTTACTATGTTACAAATTACATTGGCATCACATCCATTGTCGTTTATAAAATAAATTATAAACTTTAAATGGTTTAGAAGCCATACAATGCAAATTGCCCCTTATTTATCATTGCAGTCCAGCACGGATACGACCTTAGAGGCGTTCAGGCATAATCCAACGGACGTAGCGTCATACCACTGTTCGCTCGAACAAGTATTGTGCCATTGGTCCGTACCTGCGGTTCCTCTCGTACTACGCAGGAATGCTGTCGCAACAACGTTTTGTCATTAGTAGGGTAAAACTAACCTGTCTCACGACGGTCTAAACCCAGCTCACGTTCCCTTGCATGGGTGAACAATCCAACGCTTGGTGAATTTTGCTTCACAATGATAGGAAGAGCCGACATCGAAGGATCAAAAAGCGACGTCGCTATGAACGCTTGGCCGCCACAAGCCAGTTATCCCTATGGTAACTTTTCTGACACCTCTTGTTAAAAACTCTTTAAACCAAAAGGATCGATAGGCCGAGCTTTTGCTGTCCCTGTGTGTACTGAACACCGAGATCAAGTCAGCATTTGCCCTTTTGCTCTATGTGTGGTTTCTGTCCGCACTGAGCTGGCCTTGGGACACCTCCGTTATTATTTGAGAGATGTACCGCCCCAGTCAAACTCCCTACCTGGCAATGTCCTTGAATTGGATCATACCTGAGTAATTGGAGTTATACCAAATTTTCAAATCAAAAATACATAAATGCATCGTTTTATTAAAGAATTTGTTTGCGATTATATAACAAACTCGTGATACTTTGATCAAGAAGCTTGCATCAAAACCCAATACCATAAGATATAATAAATATATCCGTATAATGGCTAGGAAATGATACACGTTCCATTTAATCAAGTAAGTAAGGAAACAATAAGAGTAGTGGTATTTCATTGACGATACCAAACCGAGGTCTAATATCTCCCACTTATTCTACACCTCTTATGTCTCCTTACACTGCCAGATTAGAGTCAAGCTCAAAAGGGTCTTCTTTCCCCGCTAATTATTCCAAGCCCGTTCCCTTGGCTGTGGTTTCGCTAGATAGTAGATAGGGACAACGACGACTTTTCAGATCTCTCCGAACTTGTTTTACGTGGCGTGTTCCACACTGAAGGGATTACAACCACGACACCCTGAACACCCACAAGTGGTGCATGTATCAACATGGTGTATGTGTCTGGATACGCCAGACAAGCGTCCCGGACTAGAAGCTATAGCTATGTACATAGCGACCACCCCGGTAGCAATTCGAGTACTTGCTTGCCGGGCAAGCACTCCCCCTTGCTGAGGAGCGAGATCTACCTAAAATCTCTACTGATCTCTGGGTCACAGCACCCGAGTTTTGCGCAACTAGCACCGTAACTCAAACGTCGAACACGAAGGCTCTACCCGCGATATGGGTACCAACCACAGCCACCACGATACTCCCACCAGGGGGCCTACCTCAATGTGCAGTCTTGGATAGCTGCACAACCCGTGGTACCGAAAGAGAGGCTCGGTGGGCCTCCTCCTTTTGCTCCGACAAGCAGGGTTAGAGGGACCTATGGCTATATTAGTCGCCTCTTACGACAAGCAATAGCGGACTGTGGAAGTATTCTCGCCCGCTAACCACACGGCGAAGTTGTTGGGCTAAACACCCCTCCTCCTACGGAACACTTCGTCCGCAAACACTGCCAGCCGTTGAGTCCTCTGTTGATCTTCCAGGATTCTATCGAAGGTCCAGTTTTCGCCAAGGCGCTGCACTCCAAGTCCATCGAGGTTCCGCAAATCTGCATATAGGGGGCAAGCGCACAATATGTGCATCCAGTCCTCATATGGATCTCCACAAGCGCAAGCAGTGGTATCGCTGAGGGCTCTCCCTTGCAAAAATGCGTTAAACGACCCGTGACCTGTCAGCAGGTAAGACGTCCTCATCGAGAATCCAAATCTTGGATCCCGATAGGCGAGAGTGACATATGGGATGAATTTATGCGTCACCCGTCCTGGTTCGCTGTCATCATCCCATCTGTTCTGCCAACTCTGCAGTAAGCACTCTTCTAGGCGAGTCTTCCTCTGCTTCCAGCTTAGACACGTAGTGTCCTCGTCATATAGCCAGTCGTTCTCCTCCAGCGGGTATCCACGCTTCAGCTTGTATTTGACCGCTAAAAACTTAGCAGCCAAGTCAAGCGGGGGAGCTCCACCAAGTACCTGCAGTGCCACTGTGGACACTGTTCGGCATACCGAAAGGCATCCAAGCAGGATTAGCCTCTGGCAGGAGGCTAGTCGTCTCCGGGCGGCTACTTGCTCGGCGGTGTCATACCATACCGGGGCACCAAACAGCACACAAGGTGCCATGAGTCCGTCATATATGGTCCGCCTGGCTCGAGGACTGAAGCCCCAGTCGGCTCGAAGCACACGCGCCAATGCTCCAACGACTCCGGTCATCCGCTGGCGAAGCGAAGCTATGTGCGTGAGGAATTTCATTCCTTCACTGACCGTGATGCCAAGGTACCGACAGCTACGCACATACGGAAGGTTCGCTCCAGCAAACCTCACCGTAGGCGCACGTCTCAAGGCACCTTTTAGCAGCATTATTACCGTCTTGCTGGTCGAGACGGCAACGCCAACTTCCGCTCCCCACGCTTCTACGATGGACATCAGCTGTGCTCCTTTTTCCTCTAGCATAGCTCGGGAATTTCCCTCGACGAGAAGCAGCAAGTCATCAGCGTATGCACTCAGCTGGCAATACGGCTGGAGACGCTGAAGCAGTACATCCATCAGAATGTCCCAGATAAATGGGCCACTGATTGACCCCTGCGGGCAGCCTCTAGTTACCGGTACTTCCACAGTACCGGAACTGCTTCGGATCACTGCTCTTCGGCCGGAGAAAAAGCTCTGCCACAAGCCCATCTCCCGGCATCCCAAGTCTGCTAGTCGGCGGAGTGCAGCACTCCATTCGACGTTGTCGAATGCTCCTTTGAAGTCCACGAATGTGCCGAGCACGTATTGCGCCGGGCTGGCACAAACACTGCTCTTCACGTGTCTCCAAGCATCCTCCACACATCGTCCTTGGCGAAATCCAAACTGCCATCTGCAGCCTTCCGGAAGAACTTCTCTCACACGATTCACCATGATGGCCTCGAGCACCTTACCAAAGACTGGCAGCAAGCATATTCCTCTATATGAGGAGGGCTCACACTTGTCCTTATCTGGCCCTTTGAGCAGCGAGACAACTCGTGGGCACTTCCACTCAGCGGGAAAGTATCCTAATCGGATGCATCGGGAAAACAACGATGCTAGGTGCTCGGGTATGGCGCGCCAGACTGCCTTGCAGATAGTGCCATTGATGCCGTCCAAGCCGGGAGAGCGCCTGCTCTTCAACCGGGCAACACATGCATCAACCTCGAATTCTTCGAGGGCCGGTGGGACTTCCTCCGCGATGGCAGTCGGTGCTTCGGACTCCGCAACTGGGAAGAAATTGCGGAGGAGCACTCGTGCACAGTCACCCCAATCAGTGATGAGCTCGCCATTCACGCGGAGGCACCCAATCTCCGTGCACTTTCTGCGGCCTCGGCAAATCTTGTAGACGCGCCCCCATGGGTCGTCGGCATGATCTCCCACGAAGCGTTTCCAGTCATCCATTTTCGCCCTCCCAATGAGCTTCTTGTAGTTTGCTGAGGCCCGCCTCAGCTCGACCACTACACGCTCTATAGCGGCACCGTCATCACGACGCCTTCCATCTTGGAGTAGGCGACGAAGTCTCCGGACTTCGCGCCTTGCAGCGCAGAGGTCGGCAGTCCACCAACGTGCTCTCCTGTTGGGCGATCGAATTGACTTTCTTCCCAGCGCAATATCACATACATTATGTACTATACTGCGCAGGGTCGAAACTTGCTGGTCCAACGGCGACTCTGAGAAGTTTTCCGGAAGTTCGGCTGCTCTACTCACCATTTCCTCCTTGAACAATCGCCAACGTGCATTGGAGAAGTTCCAGGACGGCACAGGAGCTATGCTCTCAACTGCGCGCGCGGTAGTTGGTTCGGCCACAACAGTAATGATGTTGTGGTCACTCAATTCCCACTCGTCCACTCTCCACTCATATGTGGCCCACATAGATGCTGCCTCATTGACGATTGTCACGTCGATATCGCTAGTAGCTCTGTGATTATCGAACGTGTACACCTCTGTTGACTGGTTTAGGGCGGCGACTCTTGCCTCCAGCATCCACTCTGACAGCAGCTCACCCCGTCTGTAGTTAGCTTGCCCCTCGGCATGACGAGAGAGTTTGCTAAGCCACATGGGGGACACTGCATTCGCGTCGAGGCCCAGGATTGCGGGGGTTCTGCTGGCCTGCAGCAGGACCGCATCCATGTACCGGAGGTACGGTTCCAGAGGTGCATCGAACTGGCAGTATGCGGCGCAAAGGAAGATTGAGCCAAAGCTCCCTTTAACGACCAGACATACGCCATAA
This sequence comes from Drosophila mauritiana, assembly GCF_004382145.1. Classification (NCBI taxonomy): domain Eukaryota; kingdom Metazoa; phylum Arthropoda; class Insecta; order Diptera; family Drosophilidae; genus Drosophila; species Drosophila mauritiana. Next base: position 15,283 of record NW_022881490.1, read on the forward strand.
TCCGTGGTGAGGGTCTCCACTGGCATACAGATGGCTTCCTGTTGATCTACTAGGATGGCTGCCTTCCCTCGCCGATCGGTGAAAATTCTCATTCCTTCAGGCAGCACATCCATTCCGTCCCCGCCGAGATACGGCTCCTGCACCAGCGCGAACATAGACTCCGATCTCCTGAGTCGGACTCCGAGCTCGATGGTCGCAGCTCTGCCTCGGCCACAGTTCGCTTGGATGAAGCTAAACATTAATGTCTAGCTTGCACCCTCGCCAGCAACGCCCCGTATATCGGGCACACGTTCGAGAGCATGTAATGCCCCGAGGGTTGCCCTCTGTGACGGCAGTTCCGGCAGTCCACCGGGTTTTGGCACTTTGCCGCGGTGTGGCCTTGTTGCCCGCACTGGCGGCAGACATTGTCCTTCTGCCGGCATTCGCTGACCTTGTGGTCGAAACCCACGCATCTGTGGCAGGCGTATGTGCGGACCTGTGCTCGGCATCGGAATGAGAACCACTTGATGTAGACACGACCTACATCAAGCTTCGCCATCGCGCGGTCGTCTACCTCTAGCGTTACATTTACTGTGGCGCCGTCGGTTACCGACCACGCCTTGGTCACCAGGTGCACGGACTTCTTAAATTGGGACATAGTCATATCGCTGTCGAAGTTATTTCCATGCAGCTCCTGCATGAATTCCTCAGGGCCGATAGCTGTGTCGACGTCATAGACGACGACCTTCGGCTTCTCGGCCGCATTCCGTGCCACATTTAGCCCAACTTCAGCGAACCTCTTTGATGCTACCACCTTCTGCAGCTCTCCAACTGAAGGAGTACGAATGATCGCACCACCACCTCGACGGAGCTCACGTACCTCATGTACTCTGACTCCGAGGGAGGGTGCAACCATCGTTCGCACCTTTTCCGCTATAGCTTTCCCCGATAGCGCAGGGTCGTCGCACTTCACCACCGCTGACCACGTCTCGCGAACCTTGGTGGTCCGCGGGGCAGCGATGGGTGCAACCTGTGGCATCTGGGGAGCATTGGCGGCCGTATTCTTTAACGGATTCGACGACGGCGGCGGCGGTGGCGGCATAGCGAGCCGCGTCTCCAGTTCTCCACACCGGAGCATTAACGCCAGCACCAGCTCATCGTAGCGGCTGATAGCATACGAGAGCTCTTCCGTGTCCACTTCTCCTAGGCTGCGGAAGCTGCTTCTCACCATGCGCTGGGTGGCCGACAGCTCTGCCATCATGGCTGCTTGCCCAGCACGGGCGGCAGCGGTAGCGGCGGTGGCAGTGGTGGCAACAATTTTAGCAGCAGTGGAAACGGCGGAGGCAGCAGTGTGGTCGGCAGCAGGGGCAGCAGTAGGATCAACAGCGGTGGCAGCAGCGTTGGGGGGGCAGCATCGATGGCAGCGTTTGCCGTAGCCGCCCGGGCGTCCTCCAGCGACGAAAACGCCTCCTCAAGTACACCAACGGGTTCTGGCACTCCATTCGACGCCAGGGCAACCAATTTCGCCTGCGTCGGCGCCGAGCTCTTAGAGGCCAGATGGCTTCTGCGCCTGCCTCGTCTGGATTTCCTCGAGGCACTACATCCGCTCAAGGCACTCGCGCTGCTGTCGCTCTCGGTCGGCATAACTCCGATGGTGGCTCCTCCTACCGTCGACGCCAGCAACCGTATGCTCGTTTGCTCACTGACAAAAGGTAGATGCTCTAGAGCTCCACCTATCGGTAGCGTCTGGTAGCACTAAACTGTCCCTAGACACAAACCCTAGCAGTGACTGCCACCAATAAGCTTTTTGACAGCTGCTCAAAAAGCTTACTCGAAAAACTTACTCGTAAGCTCGCCTCGCAGCACGTGCGGAGTGGAAAATTTCCAATAGTTTATTGTTAATAATTTCCAAACCGCTTGTTTTTAACACTCGACAATTTTCACTCGACTTCCGCGGAGCACTAAATCACCGATTTAATTACTTTCCAAACAAGGAAAACTTAGTTATTCGCAATCTGTACACGAGCGCAACGAAAACACGTCCGTCGTTAATCCATTCATGCGCGTCACTAATTAGATGACGAGGCATTTGGCTACCTTAAGAGAGTCATAGTTACTCCCGCCGTTGACCCGCGCTTACTTGAATTTCTTCACTTTGACATTCAGAGCACTGGGCAGAAATCACATTGTGTCAACACCCGCTAGGGCCATCACAATGCTTTGTTTTAATTAGACAGTCGGATTCCCCAAGTCCGTGCCAGTTCTGAATTGATTGTTAATTGATAATCGTTATAATTGATAAGAACTAATTGGTTTAACCCAAATAGTATTCTTAAAAATTTTAGCAAGAAAGTTCCACAATTGGCTACGTAACTAAACTATCCGGGGAACAAGTAACTAACATAAATGCTAGAAACTCTATTTACCCAGAACGAGCACATAAACCATGTTATTGTTTCCCAATCAAGCCCGACTATCTCAATCTTCAGAGCCAATCCTTATCCCGAAGTTACGGATCTAATTTGCCGACTTCCCTTACCTACATTATTCTATCGACTAGAGACTCTTCACCTTGGAGACCAGCTGCGGATATTGGTACGGCCTGTTGAGAAGTTTGCGTGTCCCCACCATAAATTTTCAAGGTCCGAGGAGAAAATATCGACACAACAGTATATGTCATGCTCTTCTAGCCCATCTACCATATCTCTCTGCGAAAGACTTCCATGGTAGTACGGCTATAAAACAGAAAAGAAAACTCTTCCGATATCTCTCGACGGCTTCTTTATGGTCGTTCCTGTTGCCAGGATGAGCACGAGGCCCATATTTAATAACAAACGGATACTCAACAGGTTACGGAATTGGAACCGTATTCCCTTTCGTTCAAAATTATTCAAGTGTATTATATTCGCTTTGTTTATATAGTTAGGCATTTTTGTTTTACTTGAAAATTTTCGGCTTTCGCCTTGAACTTAGGACCGACTAACTCGTGATCAACCACTGTTCACACGAAACCCTTCTCCACTTCAGTCCTCCAAGGTCTCATTCGATTATTTGCTACTACCACCAAGATCTGTACCAATGGCAGCTCCATGCAGGCTTACGCCAAACACTTCTACGCATACCATTGTACCTTCCTACTCACTAAAGTTTCAAAATTTATATCACAAGTAATATAAATCATCTACTTTAGCGGTAATGTATAGGTATACAACTTAAGCGCCATCCATTTTAAGGGCTAGTTGCTTCGGCAGGTGAGTTGTTACACACTCCTTAGCGGATTTCGACTTCCATGATCACCGTCCTGCTGTTTTAAGCAACCAACGCCTTTCATGGTATCTGCATGAGTTGTTAATTTGGGCACCGTAACATTACGTTTGGTTCATCCCACAGCGCCAGTTCTGCTTACCAAAAGTGGCCCACTGGGCACATTATATCATAACCTTGAACTTCATATCAAGAAAGTTAAGGTTCTTACCCATTTAAAGTTTGAGAATAGGTTAAGATCGTTTCGACCCTAAGGCCTCTAATCATTCGCTTTACCAGATAAGATTATTTTATATAATATTAAAATGCACCAGCTATCCTGAGGGAAACTTCGGAAGGAACCAGCTACTAGATGGTTCGATTGGTCTTTCGCCCCTATACTCAATTCTGACAATCGATTTGCACGTCAGAACTGTTTCGGTCTTCCATCAGGGTTTCCCCTGACTTCAACCTGATCAAGTATAGTTCACCATCTTTCGGGTCACAGCATATATGCTCAAGGTACGTTCCAGTTAGAGGCATAAATAATATAAATATACATTATACATAACTATATAGAACGCCCCGGGATTGTGTTAATTAGCTATAAATAGCTAAAAAACTAATCCCATTATTAGTCAAGTTAATTACGCTATTAGGTTTACATCCCAATAACTTGCACATATGTTAGACTCCTTGGTCCGTGTTTCAAGACGGGTCCCGAAGGTATCCTGAATCTTTCGCATTGTTAATCATACAAGAGCATATAATAAACACAAAAATCAATGATAATTATGCCATTATATAATTCCGAAAAATTAACGCTCTGTAATAATATAAATCTATCAGCACTTTATCAAATTAATAACATTTATTCTGTGTTAAAATGCAAGCAATTTAATTGGAATAAACTATAAGTTATATTTTATGATAAATTTGGGATATGCTAATAGATTACAATGTCCTTATATGGAAAAAATGCACATTATTCTTAATAATATTATTTAAATATTACAATTTTAATGATGAATTTTCCATAACGGATATTCAGGTTCATCGGGCTTAACCTCTAAGCAGTTTCACGTACTGTTTAACTCTCTATTCAGAGTTCTTTTCAACTTTCCCTCACGGTACTTGTTTACTATCGGTCTCATGGTTATATTTAGTTTTAGATGGAGTTTACCACCCACTTAGTGCTGCACTATCAAGCAACACGACTCTTTGGAAACATCATCTAGTAATCATTAACGTTATACGGGCCTGGCACCCTCTATGGGTAAATGGCCTCATTTAAGAAGGACTTAAATCATTAATTTCTCATACTAGAATATTGACGCTCCATACACTGCATCTCACATTTGCCATATAGACAAAGTGACTTAGTGCTGAACTGTTTTCTTTTCGCTCGCCGCTACTAAGAAAATCCTTGTTAGTTTCTTTTCCTCCCCTAATTAATATGCTTAAATTCAGGGGGTAGTCCCATATGAGTTGAGGTTGTATATATAACTATTTTTTGCCATAAATTCTTTATATATAAATGATAAAACAATCAATTAAATTCGTTATAAATAGTTCCAATAGTTCTTGTAAGCAAAGTTATTTTTTATCCATTTAACGAACCAACGAAGAATAATAACAAAACCAAGATTTTTCTTTTTCCGAATCATTAATAAGAGACAATTCTAGATGAAAAATATTTCAATTTTTTATGCTAGACATTTCTCAGTATTATTTGATTGAAAAAGAAAATATTTCTCTTCGTTTTTCACATTCAAATGTGAGATAATGTTTTTCATTTCTTTTTTAATATTATGAATAAAATCATTATTTAATCCAATAATATACCATATGCTTATAAAAAATTTATAAACAACTTAATTAGCATAGTCTTACAACCCTCAACCATATGTAGTCCAAGCAGCACTATAAAATTAATTAAAGTACATAACAGCATGGACTGCGATATGCGTTCAAAATGTCGATGTTCATGTGTCCTGCAGTTCACACGATGACGCACAGTTTGCTGCGTTCTTCATCGACCCATGAGCCGAGTGATCCACCGCTTAGAGTTTTATAATTCATTTTTATATAATATCAATATTGTTTTTATTGAAAGAAATTAAAAATACACCATTTTACTGGCATATATCAATTCCTTCAATAAATTTATTTTTATACCTAAAAATAAATGTTGCGATATGTCTTAGTTTCATATAAGCATTATGTATCATAAAAATCTGGTTATGGTTTGCTATTTTGGGTGACACATACTGCAAAATTTATATAAAACATTAACCTGATGGATGACAGGTACAAACATTGTATATTTTAGGTTGTTGCATTAGCCAACGTATGCTCATAACATAGATGAACAATACATATTCGCAACGCGTGTATATTATGGTCCATATACACACACACTTATTTTGAATACCACATTCAAAATTATTTTAATTTTAATTCGACTTCTACTTTCAAATTTTGTTCAGTTTCTTCGATTTCCATTTTCGAGAATTTGTTTTTATAGGAAACGCCATTGTTGTAGTAGGTACTGCCACAAATACGCACAACAACATTAATAATGTTAAAGTCTTTTTATGAGGTTGCCAAGCCCCACATATAAAATAAAAGCCATCTTCATTTTATTTTGACTTTAACTTTTGATTCCGTGGAATCATTTTGTAATATTTTTATTTTGGTAAATTGTATTTATTTGTATTATAACAAATGTTTATTAACGATAAGGATATTATACAATAATGATCCTTCCGCAGGTTCACCTACGGAAACCTTGTTACGACTTTTACTTCCTCTAAATAATCAAGTTCGGTCAACTTTTGCGAAACAACCGTAACACGCAAGGCGTCACAGTGATCACGTCCGGAGACCTCACTAAATAATTCAATCGGTAGTAGCGACGGGCGGTGTGTACAAAGGGCAGGGACGTAATCAATGCGAGTTAATGACTCACACTTACTGGGAATTCCAAGTTCATGTGAACAGTTTCAGTTCACAATCCCAAGCATGAAAGTGGTTCAGCGGTTTACCCGGACCTCTCGGTCTAGGAAATACACGTTGATACTTTCATTGTAGCGCGCGTGCAGCCCAGGACATCTAAGGGCATCACAGACCTGTTATTGCTCAATCTCATTATTGCTAGACGCAATTTGTCCATTTAAGAAGCTAGTGTCCTTATAATGGGACAAACCAACAGGTACGGCTCCACTTACATAAACACATTCAAACACAATAAACATTTTACTGCCACCATGAATGAAGGCTACATAAGCTTCAGCACCATAATCCTGAAGATATCTATTTAATATATTTGAGTCTCGTTCGTTATCGGAATTAACCAGACAAATCACTCCACGAACTAAGAACGGCCATGCACCACCACCCATAGATTCGAGAAAGAGCTATCAATCTGTCTTACACACTTATGTTCGGACCTGGTAAGTTTTCCCGTGTTGAGTCAAATTAAGCCGCAGGCTCCACTCCTGGTGGTGCCCTTCCGTCAATTCCTTTAAGTTTCAGCTTTGCAACCATACTTCCCCCGGAGCCCAAAAGCTTTGGTTTCCCGGGAAGCGACTGAGAGAGCCATAAAAGTAGCTACACCCAATTGCTAGCTGGCATCGTTTATGGTTAGAACTAGGGCGGTATCTGATCGCCTTCGAACCTCTAACTTTCGTTCTTGATTAATGAAAACATCTTTGGCAAATGCTTTCGCTTAAGTTAGTCTTACGACGGTCCAAGAATTTCACCTCTCGCGTCGTAATACTAATGCCCCCAAACTGCTTCTATTAATCATTACCTCTTGATCTGAAAACCAATGAAAGCAGAACAGAGGTCTTATTTCATTATCCCATGCACAGAATATTCAGGCATTTGAAGCCTGCTTTAAGCACTCTAATTTGTTCAAAGTAATAGTACCGGCCCACAATAACACTCGTTTAAGAGCACTAGTGCAGGTTTTTAAATAGGAGGAACATATGAAAAAATACAAGTATTTAATCACATATAAGAACTCCACCGGTAATACGCTTACATACATAAAGGTATAGTACTAACCACAATTGTAAGTTGTACTACCCGTATGAAGCACAAGTTCAACTACGAACGTTTTAACCGCAACAACTTTAATATACGCTATTGGAGCTGGAATTACCGCGGCTGCTGGCACCAGACTTGCCCTCCAATTGGTCCTTGTTAAAGGATTTAAAGTGTACTCATTCCAATTACAGGGCCTCGGATATGAGTCCTGTATTGTTATTTTTCGTCACTACCTCCCCGAGCTGGGAGTGGGTAATTTACGCGCCTGCTGCCTTCCTTAGATGTGGTAGCCGTTTCTCAGGCTCCCTCTCCGGAATCGAACCCTGATTCCCCGTTACCCGTTGCAACCATGGTAGTCCTAGATACTACCATCAAAAGTTGATAGGGCAGACATTTGAAAGATCTGTCGTCGGTACAAGACCATACGATCTGCATGTTATCTAGAGTTCAACCAATATAACGATCTTGCGATCGCTTGGTTTTAGCCTAATAAAAGCACATGTCCCATAAGGTTCATGTTTTAATTGCATGTATTAGCTCTAGAATTACCACAGTTATCCAAGTAACTGTTAACGATCTAAGGAACCATAACTGATATAATGAGCCTTTTGCGGTTTCACTTTTAATTCGTGTGTACTTAGACATGCATGGCTTAATCTTTGAGACAAGCATATAACTACTGGCAGGATCAACCAGAATAATGTTTTTCCTTCATATTCCATTCATATATTTTGAATCGAAATAAGCAATATAATAGATATATAGATATATAGATTTTTCACTTTATATATTCCATGATTTTTATTATATAATAAATTCAATATTCGCCTTTGGGTAAAATTTTAAATATATAAGTAAAAAAATCCATTCGATTACGGCCATTTTTATATAGCATTCGTAATCCATATTTTCATTTTTAATTTATACTTGTTTTACCAATATAACAAGAATTTCATCTAATTATTGTAATATATATATTTCTATAATTTTATCTTTTTATACATACATATTTCATTATAAAATATCATTTTATTTCCAACATACATAATTATTGTATCCACACATGTACAATTTTTGTTTAACCAATATAAATATTAAGTTAAATCATTTGCATTTTGAAGATAAATTTAAAATTTATCTCTTTTCATATATATCTCTGGTAATATATAACATAAAACCAAGCGCATATGATAATATTTCCACATTTAATATATAATTTTATATTTCTTTCATAAGAATCCATATTTGTATTATACCGTAACGATATAATAATCCAACTATACGGCAGGTAATAAATTAATATTTGCCTGCCTCCAAAAATTAACGATAATATATGGAAACGATTTGTTATTCTATATATAATAGAAACTTGACTTTTGTTTCAACGATATTATCTATAAAGCGTATATTCCTATTATCCGCGGAGCCAAGTCCCGTGTTCTATAGAACTGAGAAACAAATTTGTACGGATAATAATATACTTTATTGTATGTAACCAATATAAACATAATCCGAAATAAATATTTCGAATAATGCGGGAGGTCGGCAACCACTGCCTACCTATAGTAGTTTTTGAACCCGCTGTCCTCAAAGCGGGTATTTTCAATTCCGTTTGCCACCCAACATACGGGCTATTCTCTTATATATTAAGAGATTATAGGAACATTTCATTTTTTTTCCATTATTCATATATAATATGATTATTTTTTCCCTTATACATATAATAATTAATCATTTTCATATGTATATTATTTAATTTACTCATATTATTGCCAAAATCATATGAATACATAAGTTTTGAACAATATGAGAGGTCGGCAACCACTGCCTACCTATAGTAGTTTTTGAACCCTCTGTCGTAATTCCGGTCGTTTACACTACTATACCCTCTCACTATAATGGCTTTTCTCTATAATACTAAGAGAATGTGGGATATTTTCAGCATTTTTTCCCTTATACATATAATAATTAATCATTTTCATATGTATATTATTTAATTTACTCATATTATTGCCAAAATCATATGAATACATAAGTTTGAACAATATGAGAGGTCGGCAACCACTGCCTACCTATAGTAGTTTTTGAACCCTCTGTCGTAATTCCGGTCGTTTACACTACTATACCCTCTCACTATAATGGCTTTTCTCTATAATACTAAGAGAATGTGGGATATTTTCAGCATTTTTTCCCTTATACATATAATAATTAATCATTTTCATATGTATATTATTTAATTTACTCATATTATTGCCAAAATCATATGAATACATAAGTTTTGAACAATATGAGAGGTCGGCAACCACTGCCTACCTATAGTAGTTTTTGAACCCTCTGTCGTAATTCCGGTCGTTTACACTACTATACCCTCTCACTATAATGGCTTTTCTCTATAATACTAAGAGAATGTGGGATATTTTCAGCATTTTTTCCCTTATACATATAATAATTAATCATTTTCATATGTATATTATTTAATTTACTCATATTATTGCCAAAATCATATGAATACATAAGTTTTGAACAATATGAGAGGTCGGCAACCACTGCCTACCTATAGTAGTTTTTGAACCCTCTGTCGTAATTCCGGTCGTTTACACTACTATACCCTCTCACTATAATGGCTTTCTCTATAATACTAAGAGAATGTGGGATATTTCAGCATTTTTTCCCTTATACATATAATAATTAATAATTTTCATATGTATATTATTTAATTTACTCATATAATTGCCAAAATCATATGAATACATAAGTTTTGAACAATATGAGAGGTCGGCAACCACTGCCTACCTATAGTAGTTTTTGAACCCTCTGTCGTAATTCCGGTCGTTTACACTACTATACCCTCTCACTATAATGGCTTTTCTCTATAATACTAAGAGAATGTGGAATATTTCAGCATTTTTTCCCTATACATATAATAATTAATAATTTTCATATGTATATTATTTAATTTACTCATATAATTGCCAAAATCATATGAATACATAAGTTTTGAACAATATGAGAGGTCGGCAACCACTGCCTACCTATAGTAGTTTTTGAACCCTCTGTCGTAATTCCGGTCGTTTACACTACTATACCCTCTCACTATAATGGCTTTTCTCTATAATACTAAGAGAATGTGGGAATATTTCAGCATTTTTTCCCCTATACATATAATAATTAATAATTTCATATGTATATTATTTAATTTACTCATATAATTGCCAAAATCATATAAATACATAAGTTTTGAACAATATCAGAGGTCAGCAACGGTCTTTCCTCTATAATACTAAGATAATATGGGAATATTTTCAGCATTTTTTCCCTTATACATTTATACATATAATAATTAATCATTTCATATGTATATTATTTAATTTACTCATATTATGCCAAAATCATATAAATACATAAGTTTTGAACAATATCAGAGGTCAGCAACGGTCTTTCCTCTATAATACTAAGATAATGTGGGAATATTTCATCATTTTTTCCTTTATACATTTATACATATAATATTTAATCATTTTATATGTATATTATTTAATTTACTCATATAATTGCCAAAATCATATAAATACATAAGTTTGAACAATATCAGAGGTCGGCAACGGTCTTTCCTCTATAATACTAAGATAATATGGAATATTTCAGCATTTTTCCCTTATACATATAATAATTAATCATTTTCATATGTATATTATTTAATTTACTCGTATAATTGCCAAAATCCTATGAAGACATAAGAGAATACAATATGAGAGGTCGGCGCAACCATAATATAGTAGTTGATGACGAGGTGTTTGGCAACTTGATACAATTCTTTAAAAAGTCTTTATATTAATTATATGATAGGGACAATATCATATGCGTCACTAAATTGATGACGAGGTGTTTGGCAACGTGACACAAATCATTAAAGTCTTTATATTAATTATATGATAGAGACAATATCATATGCGTCACTAAATTGATGACGAGGTATTTGGCAACTTGATAGAATTTCTTTAAAGTCTTTATATCAAAAATTATATGTATATTGATAGGTGGACAAAATATCAAAATAATATAATGCGTCACTAAATGATGACGAGGTTTTGGCAACTTGACACAATTCATTAAAGTCTTTATATTAATTATATGATAGGACAATATCATATGCGTCACTAAATTGATGACGAGGTATTTGGCAACTTGATACAATTCTTTAAAGTTTTATATCAAAATTATATGATAGGACAATATCATATGCGTCACTAAATTGATGACGAGGTGTTTGGCAACTTGACACAATTCATTAAAGTCTTTATATTAATTATATGATAGGGACAATATCATATGCGTCACTAAATTGATGACGAGGTATTTGGCAACTTGATACAATTCTTTAAAGTTTTTATATCAAAAATTATATGATAGGACAATATCATATGCGTCACTAAATTGATGACGAGGTGTTTGGCAACTTGACACAATTCATTAAAGTCTTTATATTAATTATATGATAGGACAATATCATATGCGTCACTAAATTGATGACGAGGTATTTGGCAACTTGATATAATTCTTTAAAGTCTTTATATCAAAAATTATATGATAGGGACAATATCATATGCGTCACTAAATTGATGACGAGGTGTTTGGCAACTTGACACAATTCATTAAAGTCTTTATATTAATTATATGATAGGACAATATCATATGCGTCACTAAATTGATGACGAGGTATTTGGCAACTTGATACAATTCTTTAAAGTTTTTATATCAAAAATTATATGATAGGACAATATCATATGCGTCACTAAATTGATGACGAGGTGTTTGGCAACTTGACACAATTCATTAAAGTCTTTATATTAATTATATGATAGGACAATATCATATGCGTCACTAAATTGATGACGAGGTATTTGGCAACTGATAAATTCTTTAAAGTTTTATATCAAAATTATAGATAGGACAATATCATATGCGTCACTAAATTGATGACATATTGCACTTGATATAACTTAAATCTTTAATCAAAAATTATATGATAGGACAATATCATATGCGTCACTAAATTGAGAGTTGTTGGCTACAGGAAAATCATTTATTTATCGAATCATCAAGCAAAGGATAAGCTTCAGTGGATCGCAGTATGGCAGCTGCTCAACCACTTACAACACCTTGCCTGTTACAAAGTCGTTTACAATTGATTCTAGGCTTTGTCATTGTATTAAATAATGCTTTTATATGTAACTAGCGCGGCATCAGGTGATCGAAGATCCTCCTAATTTACTATGTTACAAATTACATTGGCATCACATCCATTGTCGTTTATAAAATAAATTATAAACTTTAAATGGTTTAGAAGCCATACAATGCAAATTGCCCCTTATTTATCATTGCAGTCCAGCACGGATACGACCTTAGAGGCGTTCAGGCATAATCCAACGGACGTAGCGTCATACCACTGTTCGCTCGAACAAGTATTGTGCCATTGGTCCGTACCTGCGGTTCCTCTCGTACTACGCAGGAATGCTGTCGCAACAACGTTTTGTCATTAGTAGGGTAAAACTAACCTGTCTCACGACGGTCTAAACCCAGCTCACGTTCCCTTGCATGGGTGAACAATCCAACGCTTGGTGAATTTTGCTTCACAATGATAGGAAGAGCCGACATCGAAGGATCAAAAAGCGACGTCGCTATGAACGCTTGGCCGCCACAAGCCAGTTATCCCTATGGTAACTTTTCTGACACCTCTTGTTAAAAACTCTTTAAACCAAAAGGATCGATAGGCCGAGCTTTGCTGTCCCTGTGTGTACTGAACACCGAGATCAAGTCAGCATTTGCCCTTTTGCTCTATGTGGTTTCTGTCCGCACTGAGCTGCCTTGGGACACCTCCGTTATTATTTGAGAGATGTACCGCCCCAGTCAAACTCCCTACCTGGCAATGTCCTTGAATTGGATCATACCTGAGTAATTGGAGTTATACCAAATTTTCAAATCAAAAATACATAAATGCATCGTTTATTAAAGAATTTGTTTGCGATTATATAACAAACTCGTATACTTTGATCAAGAAGCTTGCATCAAAACCCAATACCATAAGATATAATAAATATATCCGTATAATGGCTAGGAAATGATACACGTTCCATTTAATCAAGTAAGTAAGGAAACAATAAGAGTAGTGGTATTTCATTGACGATACCAAACCGAGGTCTAATATCTCCCACTTATTCTACACCTCTTATGTCTCCTTACACTGCCAGATTAGAGTCAAGCTCAAAAGGGTCTTCTTTCCCCGCTAATTATTCCAAGCCCGTTCCCTTGGCTGTGGTTTCGCTAGATAGTAGATAGGGACAACGACGACTTTTCAGATCTCTCCGAACTTGTTTTACGTGGCGTGTTCCACACTGAAGGGATTACAACCACGACACCCTGAACACCCACAAGTGGTGCATGTATCAACATGGTGTATGTGTCTGGATACGCCAGACAAGCGTCCCGGACTAGAAGCTATAGCTATGTACATAGCGACCACCCCGGTAGCAATTCGAGTACTTGCTTGCCGGGCAAGCACTCCCCCTTGCTGAGGAGCGAGATCTACCTAAAATCTCTACTGATCTCTGGTCACAGCACCCGAGTTTTGCGCAACTAGCACCGTAACTCAAACGTCGACACGAAGGCTCTACCCGCGATATGGGTACCAACCACAGCCACCACGATACTCCCACCAGGGGGCCTACCTCAATGTGCAGTCTTGGATAGCTGCACAACCCGTGGTACCGAAAGAGAGGCTCGGTGGGCCTCCTCCTTTTGCTCCGACAAGCAGGTTAGAGGGACCTATGGCTATATTAGTCGCCTCTTACGACAAGCAATAGCGACTGTGGAAGTATTCTCGCCCGCTAACCACACGGCGAAGTTGTTGGGCTAAACACCCCTCCTCCTACGGAACACTTCGTCCGCAAACACTGCCAGCCGTTGAGTCCTCTGTTGATCTTCCAGGATTCTATCGAAGGTCCAGTTTTCGCCAAGGCGCTGCACTCCAAGTCCATCGAGGTTCCGCAAATCTGCATATAGGGGGCAAGCGCACAATATGTGCATCCAGTCCTCATATGGATCTCCACAAGCGCAAGCAGTGGTATCGCTGAGGGCTCTCCCTTGCAAAAATGCGTTAAACGACCCGTGACCTGTCAGCAGGTAAGACGTCCTCATCGAGAATCCAAATCTTGGATCCCGATAGGCGAGAGTGACATATGGGATGAATTTATGCGTCACCCGTCCTGGTTCGCTGTCATCATCCCATCTGTTCTGCCAACTCTGCAGTAAGCACTCTTCTAGGCGAGTCTTCCTCTGCTTCCAGCTTAGACACGTAGTGTCCTCGTCATATAGCCAGTCGTTCTCCTCCAGCGGGTATCCACGCTTCAGCTTGTATTTGACCGCTAAAAACTTAGCAGCCAAGTCAAGCGGGGGAGCTCCACCAAGTACCTGCAGTGCCACTGTGGACACTGTTCGGCATACCGAAAGGCATCCAAGCAGGATTAGCCTCTGGCAGGAGGCTAGTCGTCTCCGGGCGGCTACTTGCTCGGCGGTGTCATACCATACCGGGGCACCAAACAGCACACAAGGTGCCATGAGTCCGTCATATATGGTCCGCCTGGCTCGAGGACTGAAGCCCCAGTCGGCTCGAAGCACACGCGCCAATGCTCCAACGACTCCGGTCATCCGCTGGCGAAGCGAAGCTATGTGCGTGAGGAATTTCATTCCTTCACTGACCGTGATGCCAAGGTACCGACAGCTACGCACATACGGAAGGTTCGCTCCAGCAAACCTCACCGTAGGCGCACGTCTCAAGGCACCTTTTAGCAGCATTATTACCGTCTTGCTGGTCGAGACGGCAACGCCAACTTCCGCTCCCCACGCTTCTACGATGGACATCAGCTGTGCTCCTTTTTCCTCTAGCATAGCTCGGGAATTTCCCTCGACGAGAAGCAGCAAGTCATCAGCGTATGCACTCAGCTGGCAATACGGCTGGAGACGCTGAAGCAGTACATCCATCAGAATGTCCCAGATAAATGGGCCACTGATTGACCCCTGCGGGCAGCCTCTAGTTACCGGTACTTCCACAGTACCGGAACTGC
This sequence comes from Drosophila mauritiana, assembly GCF_004382145.1. Lineage (NCBI taxonomy): Eukaryota > Metazoa > Arthropoda > Insecta > Diptera > Drosophilidae > Drosophila > Drosophila mauritiana. The sequence goes on from NW_022881490.1 coordinate 30,678, forward strand.
TTCGGATCACTGCTCTTCGGCCGGAGAAAAAGCTCTGCCACAAGCCCATCTCCCGGCATCCCAAGTCTGCTAGTCGGCGGAGTGCAGCACTCCATTCGACGTTGTCGAATGCTCCTTTGAAGTCCACGAATGTGCCGAGCACGTATTGCGCCGGGCTGGCACAAACACTGCTCTTCACGTGTCTCCAAGCATCCTCCACACATCGTCCTTGGCGAAATCCAAACTGCCATCTGCAGCCTTCCGGAAGAACTTCTCTCACACGATTCACCATGATGGCCTCGAGCACCTTACCAAAGACTGGCAGCAAGCATATTCCTCTATATGAGGAGGGCTCACACTTGTCCTTATCTGGCCCTTTGAGCAGCGAGACAACTCGTGGGCACTTCCACTCAGCGGGAAAGTATCCTAATCGGATGCATCGGGAAAACAACGATGCTAGGTGCTCGGGTATGGCGCGCCAGACTGCCTTGCAGATAGTGCCATTGATGCCGTCCAAGCCGGGAGAGCGCCTGCTCTTCAACCGGGCAACACATGCATCAACCTCGAATTCTTCGAGGGCCGGTGGGACTTCCTCCGCGATGGCAGTCGGTGCTTCGGACTCCGCAACTGGGAAGAAATTGCGGAGGAGCACTCGTGCACAGTCACCCCAATCAGTGATGAGCTCGCCATTCACGCGGAGGCACCCAATCTCCGTGCACTTTCTGCGGCCTCGGCAAATCTTGTAGACGCGCCCCCATGGGTCGTCGGCATGATCTCCCACGAAGCGTTTCCAGTCATCCATTTTCGCCCTCCCAATGAGCTTCTTGTAGTTTGCTGAGGCCCGCCTCAGCTCGACCACTACACGCTCTATAGCGGCACCGTCATCACGACGCCTTCCATCTTGGAGTAGGCGACGAAGTCTCCGGACTTCGCGCCTTGCAGCGCAGAGGTCGGCAGTCCACCAACGTGCTCTCCTGTTGGGCGATCGAATTGACTTTCTTCCCAGCGCAATATCACATACATTATGTACTATACTGCGCAGGGTCGAAACTTGCTGGTCCAACGGCGACTCTGAGAAGTTTTCCGGAAGTTCGGCTGCTCTACTCACCATTTCCTCCTTGAACAATCGCCAACGTGCATTGGAGAAGTTCCAGGACGGCACAGGAGCTATGCTCTCAACTGCGCGCGCGGTAGTTGGTTCGGCCACAACAGTAATGATGTTGTGGTCACTCAATTCCCACTCGTCCACTCTCCACTCATATGTGGCCCACATAGATGCTGCCTCATTGACGATTGTCACGTCGATATCGCTAGTAGCTCTGTGATTGTCGAACGTGTACACCTCTGTTGACTGGTTTAGGGCGGCGACTCTTGCCTCCAGCATCCACTCTGACAGCAGCTCACCCCGTCTGTAGTTAGCTTGCCCCTCGGCATGACGAGAGAGTTTGCTAAGCCACATGGGGGACACTGCATTCGCGTCGAGGCCCAGGATTGCGGGGGTTCTGCTGGCCTGCAGCAGGACCGCATCCATGTACCGGAGGTACGGTTCCAGAGGTGCATCGAACTGGCAGTATGCGGCGCAAAGGAAGATTGAGCCAAAGCTCCCTTTAACGACCAGACATACGCCATAATCCGTGGTGAGGGTCTCCACTGGCATACAGATGGCTTCCTGTTGATCTACTAGGATGGCTGCCTTCCCTCGCCGATCGGTGAAAATTCTCATTCCTTCAGGCAGCACATCCATTCCGTCCCCGCCGAGATACGGCTCCTGCACCAGCGCGAACATAGACTCCGATCTCCTGAGTCGGACTCCGAGCTCGATGGTCGCAGCTCTGCCTCGGCCACAGTTCGCTTGGATGAAGCTAAACATTAATGTCTAGCTTGCACCCTTGCCAGCAACGCCCCGTATATCGGGCACACGTTCGAGAGCATGTAATGCCCCGAGGGTTGCCCTCTGTGACGGCAGTTCCGGCAGTCCACCGGGTTTTGGCACTTTGCCGCGGTGTGGCCTTGTTGCCCGCACTGGCGGCAGACATTGTCCTTCTGCCGGCATTCGCTGACCTTGTGGTCGAAACCCACGCATCTGTGGCAGGCGTATGTGCGGACCTGTGCTCGGCATCGGAATGAGAACCACTTGATGTAGACACGACCTACATCAAGCTTCGCCATCGCGCGGTCGTCTACCTCTAGCGTTACATTTACTGTGGCGCCGTCGGTTACCGACCACGCCTTGGTCACCAGGTGCACGGACTTCTTAAATTGGGACATAGTCATTTCGCTGTCGAAGTTATTTCCATGCAGCTCCTGCATGAATTCCTCAGGGCCGATAGCTGTGTCGACGTCATAGACGACGACCTTCGGCTTCTCGGCCGCATTCCGTGCCACATTTAGCCCAACTTCAGCGAACCTCTTTGATGCTACCACCTTCTGCAGCTCTCCAACTGAAGGAGTACGAATGATCGCACCACCACCTCGACGGAGCTCACGTACCTCATGTACTCTGACTCCGAGGGAGGGTGCAACCATCGTTCGCACCTTTTCCGCTATAGCTTTCCCCGATAGCGCAGGGTCGTCGCACTTCACCACCGCTGACCACGTCTCGCGAACCTTGGTGGTCCGCGGGGCAGCGATGGGTGCAACCTGTGGCATCTGGGGAGCATTGGCGGCCGTATTCTTTAACGGATTCGACGACGGCGGCGGCGGTGGCGGCATAGCGAGCCGCGTCTCCAGTTCTCCACACCGGAGCATTAACGCCAGCACCAGCTCATCGTAGCGGCTGATAGCATACGAGAGCTCTTCCGTGTCCACTTCTCCTAGGCTGCGGAAGCTGCTTCTCACCATGCGCTGGGTGGCCGACAGCTCTGCCATCATGGCTGCTTGCCCAGCACGGGCGGCAGCGGTAGCGGCAGTGGCAGTGGTGGCAACAATTTTATCAGCAGTGGAAACGGCGGGGGCAGCAGTGTGGTCGGCAGCAGGGCAGCAGTAGGATCAACAGCGGTGGCAGCAGCGTGGGGGGGGGTAGCCGCCCGGGCGTCCTCCAGCGACGAAAACGCCTCCTCCAGTACACCAACGGGTTCTGGCACTCCATTCGATGCCAGGGCAACCAATTTCGCCTGCGTCGGCGCCGAGCTCTTAGAGGCCAGATGGCTTCTGCGCCTGCGTCGTTTGGACTTCCTCGAAGCACTACTTCCGCTCAAGGCACTCACGCTGCTGTCGCTCTCGATCGGCATAACTCCGATGGTGGCTCCTCCTACCGTCGACGCCAGCAACCGTATGCTCGTTTGCTCAGTGACAAAAGGTGATGCTCTAGAGCTCCACCTATCGGTAGCGTCTGGTAGCACTAAACTGTCCCTAACACACCTAGCATAGCACCATAACTTTGACAGTCAAGCTACTCGAAAACTTACCGTAAGCTCGCCTCGCAGCACGTGCGGAGTGGAAAATTTCCAATAGTTTATTGTTAATAATTTCCAAACCGCTTGTTTTTAACACTCGACAATTTTCACTCGACTTCCGCGGAGCACTAAATCACCGATTTAATTACTTTCCAACAAGGAAAACTTAGTTATTCGCAATCTGTACACGAGCGCAACGAAAACACGTCCGTCGTTAATCCATTCATGCGCGTCACTAATTAGATGACGAGGCATTTGGCTACCTTAAGAGAGTCATAGTTACTCCCGCCGTTGACCCGCGCTTACTTGAATTTCTTCACTTTGACATTCAGAGCACTGGGCAGAAATCACATTGTGTCAACACCCGCTAGGGCCATCACAATGCTTTGTTTTAATTAGACAGTCGGATTCCCCAAGTCCGTGCCAGTTCTGAATTGATTGTTAATTGATAATCGTTATAATTGATAAGAACTAATTGGTTTAACCCAAATAGTATTCTTAAAAATTTTAGCAAGAAAGTTCCACAATTGGCTACGTAACTAAACTATCCGGGGAACAAGTAACTAACATAAATGCTAGAAACTCTATTTACCCAGAACGAGCACATAAACCATGTTATTGTTTCCCAATCAAGCCCGACTATCTCAATCTTCAGAGCCAATCCTTATCCCGAAGTTACGGATCTAATTTGCCGACTTCCCTTACCTACATTATTCTATCGACTAGAGACTCTTCACCTTGGAGACCAGCTGCGGATATTGGTACGGCCTGTTGAGAAGTTTGCGTGTCCCCACCATAAATTTTCAAGGTCCGAGGAGAAAATATCGACACAACAGTATATGTCATGCTCTTCTAGCCCATCTACCATATCTCTCTGCGAAAGACTTCCATGGTAGTACGGCTATAAAACAGAAAAGAAAACTCTTCCGATATCTCTCGACGGCTTCTTTATGGTCGTTCCTGTTGCCAGGATGAGCACGAGGCCCATATTTAATAACAAACGGATACTCAACAGGTTACGGAATTGGAACCGTATTCCCTTTCGTTCAAAATTATTCAAGTGTATTATATTCGCTTTGTTTATATAGTTAGGCATTTTTGTTTTACTTGAAAATTTTCGGCTTTCGCCTTGAACTTAGGACCGACTAACTCGTGATCAACCACTGTTCACACGAAACCCTTCTCCACTTCAGTCCTCCAAGGTCTCATTCGATTATTTGCTACTACCACCAAGATCTGTACCAATGGCAGCTCCATGCAGGCTTACGCCAAACACTTCTACGCATACCATTGTACCTTCCTACTCACTAAAGTTTCAAAATTTATATCACAAGTAATATAAATCATCTACTTTAGCGGTAATGTATAGGTATACAACTTAAGCGCCATCCATTTTAAGGGCTAGTTGCTTCGGCAGGTGAGTTGTTACACACTCCTTAGCGGATTTCGACTTCCATGATCACCGTCCTGCTGTTTTAAGCAACCAACGCCTTTCATGGTATCTGCATGAGTTGTTAATTTGGGCACCGTAACATTACGTTTGGTTCATCCCACAGCGCCAGTTCTGCTTACCAAAAGTGGCCCACTGGGCACATTATATCATAACCTTGAACTTCATATCAAGAAAGTTAAGGTTCTTACCCATTTAAAGTTTGAGAATAGGTTAAGATCGTTTCGACCCTAAGGCCTCTAATCATTCGCTTTACCAGATAAGATTATTTTATATAATATTAAAATGCACCAGCTATCCTGAGGGAAACTTCGGAAGGAACCAGCTACTAGATGGTTCGATTGGTCTTTCGCCCCTATACTCAATTCTGACAATCGATTTGCACGTCAGAACTGTTTCGGTCTTCCATCAGGGTTTCCCCTGACTTCAACCTGATCAAGTATAGTTCACCATCTTTCGGGTCACAGCATATATGCTCAAGGTACGTTCCAGTTAGAGGCATAAATAATATAAATATACATTATACATAACTATATAGAACGCCCCGGGATTGTGTTAATTAGCTATAAATAGCTAAAAAACTAATCCCATTATTAGTCAAGTTAATTACGCTATTAGGTTTACATCCCAATAACTTGCACATATGTTAGACTCCTTGGTCCGTGTTTCAAGACGGGTCCCGAAGGTATCCTGAATCTTTCGCATTGTTAATCATACAAGAGCATATAATAAACACAAAAATCAATGATAATTATGCCATTATATAATTCCGAAAAATTAACGCTCTGTAATAATATAAATCTATCAGCACTTTATCAAATTAATAACATTTATTCTGTGTTAAAATGCAAGCAATTTAATTGGAATAAACTATAAGTTATATTTTATGATAAATTTGGGATATGCTAATAGATTACAATGTCCTTATATGGAAAAAATGCACATTATTCTTAATAATATTATTTAAATATTACAATTTTAATGATGAATTTTCCATAACGGATATTCAGGTTCATCGGGCTTAACCTCTAAGCAGTTTCACGTACTGTTTAACTCTCTATTCAGAGTTCTTTTCAACTTTCCCTCACGGTACTTGTTTACTATCGGTCTCATGGTTATATTTAGTTTTAGATGGAGTTTACCACCCACTTAGTGCTGCACTATCAAGCAACACGACTCTTTGGAAACATCATCTAGTAATCATTAACGTTATACGGGCCTGGCACCCTCTATGGGTAAATGGCCTCATTTAAGAAGGACTTAAATCATTAATTTCTCATACTAGAATATTGACGCTCCATACACTGCATCTCACATTTGCCATATAGACAAAGTGACTTAGTGCTGAACTGTTTTCTTTTCGCTCGCCGCTACTAAGAAAATCCTTGTTAGTTTCTTTTCCTCCCCTAATTAATATGCTTAAATTCAGGGGTAGTCCCATATGAGTTGAGGTTGTATATATAACTATTTTTTGCCATAAATTCTTTATATATAAATGATAAAACAATCAATTAAATTCGTTATAAATAGTTCCAATAGTTCTTGTAAGCAAAGTTATTTTTTATCCATTTAACGAACCAACGAAGAATAATAACAAAACCAAGATTTTTCTTTTTCCGAATCATTAATAAGAGACAATTCTAGATGAAAAATATTTCAATTTTTTATGCTAGACATTTCTCAGTATTATTTGATTGAAAAAGAAAATATTTCTCTTCGTTTTTCACATTCAAATGTGAGATAATGTTTTTCATTTCTTTTTAATATTATGAATAAAATCATTATTTAATCCAATAATATACCATATGCTTATAAAAAATTTATAAACAACTTAATTAGCATAGTCTTACAACCCTCAACCATATGTAGTCCAAGCAGCACTATAAAATTAATTAAAGTACATAACAGCATGGACTGCGATATGCGTTCAAAATGTCGATGTTCATGTGTCCTGCAGTTCACACGATGACGCACAGTTTGCTGCGTTCTTCATCGACCCATGAGCCGAGTGATCCACCGCTTAGAGTTTTATAATTCATTTTTATATAATATCAATATTGTTTTTATTGAAAGAAATTAAAAATACACCATTTTACTGGCATATATCAATTCCTTCAATAAATTTATTTTTATACCTAAAAATAAATGTTGCGATATGTCTTAGTTTCATATAAGCATTATGTATCATAAAAATCTGGTTATGGTTTGCTATTTTGGGTGACACATACTGCAAAATTTATATAAAACATTAACCTGATGGATGACAGGTACAAACATTGTATATTTTAGGTTGTTGCATTAGCCAACGTATGCTCATAACATAGATGAACAATACATATTCGCAACGCGTGTATATTATGGTCCATATACACACACACTTATTTTGAATACCACATTCAAAATTATTTTAATTTTAATTCGACTTCTACTTTCAAATTTTGTTCAGTTTCTTCGATTTCCATTTTCGAGAATTTGTTTTTATAGGAAACGCCATTGTTGTAGTAGGTACTGCCACAAATACGCACAACAACATTAATAATGTTAAAGTCTTTTTATGAGGTTGCCAAGCCCCACATATAAAATAAAAGCCATCTTCATTTTATTTTGACTTTAACTTTTGATTCCGTGGAATCATTTTGTAATATTTTTATTTTGGTAAATTGTATTTATTTGTATTATAACAAATGTTTATTAACGATAAGGATATTATACAATAATGATCCTTCCGCAGGTTCACCTACGGAAACCTTGTTACGACTTTTACTTCCTCTAAATAATCAAGTTCGGTCAACTTTTGCGAAACAACCGTAACACGCAAGGCGTCACAGTGATCACGTCCGGAGACCTCACTAAATAATTCAATCGGTAGTAGCGACGGGCGGTGTGTACAAAGGGCAGGGACGTAATCAATGCGAGTTAATGACTCACACTTACTGGGAATTCCAAGTTCATGTGAACAGTTTCAGTTCACAATCCCAAGCATGAAAGTGGTTCAGCGGTTTACCCGGACCTCTCGGTCTAGGAAATACACGTTGATACTTTCATTGTAGCGCGCGTGCAGCCCAGGACATCTAAGGGCATCACAGACCTGTTATTGCTCAATCTCATTATTGCTAGACGCAATTTGTCCATTTAAGAAGCTAGTGTCCTTATAATGGGACAAACCAACAGGTACGGCTCCACTTACATAAACACATTCAAACACAATAAACATTTTACTGCCACCATGAATGAAGGCTACATAAGCTTCAGCACCATAATCCTGAAGATATCTATTTAATATATTTGAGTCTCGTTCGTTATCGGAATTAACCAGACAAATCACTCCACGAACTAAGAACGGCCATGCACCACCACCCATAGATTCGAGAAAGAGCTATCAATCTGTCTTACACACTTATGTTCGGACCTGGTAAGTTTTCCCGTGTTGAGTCAAATTAAGCCGCAGGCTCCACTCCTGGTGGTGCCCTTCCGTCAATTCCTTTAAGTTTCAGCTTTGCAACCATACTTCCCCCGGAGCCCAAAAGCTTTGGTTTCCCGGGAAGCGACTGAGAGAGCCATAAAAGTAGCTACACCCAATTGCTAGCTGGCATCGTTTATGGTTAGAACTAGGGCGGTATCTGATCGCCTTCGAACCTCTAACTTTCGTTCTTGATTAATGAAAACATCTTTGGCAAATGCTTTCGCTTAAGTTAGTCTTACGACGGTCCAAGAATTTCACCTCTCGCGTCGTAATACTAATGCCCCCAAACTGCTTCTATTAATCATTACCTCTTGATCTGAAAACCAATGAAAGCAGAACAGAGGTCTTATTTCATTATCCCATGCACAGAATATTCAGGCATTTGAAGCCTGCTTTAAGCACTCTAATTTGTTCAAAGTAATAGTACCGGCCCACAATAACACTCGTTTAAGAGCACTAGTGCAGGTTTTTAAATAGGAGGAACATATGAAAAAATACAAGTATTTAATCACATATAAGAACTCCACCGGTAATACGCTTACATACATAAAGGTATAGTACTAACCACAATTGTAAGTTGTACTACCCGTATGAAGCACAAGTTCAACTACGAACGTTTTAACCGCAACAACTTTAATATACGCTATTGGAGCTGGAATTACCGCGGCTGCTGGCACCAGACTTGCCCTCCAATTGGTCCTTGTTAAAGGATTTAAAGTGTACTCATTCCAATTACAGGGCCTCGGATATGAGTCCTGTATTGTTATTTTTCGTCACTACCTCCCCGAGCTGGGAGTGGGTAATTTACGCGCCTGCTGCCTTCCTTAGATGTGGTAGCCGTTTCTCAGGCTCCCTCTCCGGAATCGAACCCTGATTCCCCGTTACCCGTTGCAACCATGGTAGTCCTAGATACTACCATCAAAAGTTGATAGGGCAGACATTTGAAAGATCTGTCGTCGGTACAAGACCATACGATCTGCATGTTATCTAGAGTTCAACCAATATAACGATCTTGCGATCGCTTGGTTTTAGCCTAATAAAAGCACATGTCCCATAAGGTTCATGTTTTAATTGCATGTATTAGCTCTAGAATTACCACAGTTATCCAAGTAACTGTTAACGATCTAAGGAACCATAACTGATATAATGAGCCTTTTGCGGTTTCACTTTTAATTCGTGTGTACTTAGACATGCATGGCTTAATCTTTGAGACAAGCATATAACTACTGGCAGGATCAACCAGAATAATGTTTTTCCTTCATATTCCATTCATATATTTTGAATCGAAATAAGCAATATAATAGATATATAGATATATAGATTTTTCACTTTATATAATTCCATGATTTTTATTATATTGAATAAAATTCAATATTTCGCCTTTGGGTAAAATTTTAAATATATAAGTAAAAAAATCCATTCGATTACGGCCATTTTTATATAGCATTCGTAATCCATATTTCATTTTTAATTTATACTTGTTTTACCAATATAACAAGAATTTCATCTAATTATTGTAATATATATATTTCTATAATTTTATCTTTTATACATACATATTTCATTATAAAATATCATTTTATTTCCAACATACATAATTATTGTATCCACACATGTACAATTTTTGTTTAACCAATATAAATATTAAGTTAAATCATTTGCATTTTGAAGATAAATTTAAAATTTATCTCTTTTCATATATATCTCTGGTAATATATAACATAAAACCAAGCGCATATGATAATATTTCCACATTTAATATATAATTTTATATTTCTTTCATAAGAATCCATATTTGTATTATACCGTAACGATATAATAATCCAACTATACGGCAGGTAATAAATTAATATTTGCCTGCCTCCAAAAATTAACGATAATATATGGAAACGATTTGTTATTCTATATATAATAGAAACTTGACTTTTGTTTCAACGATATTATCTATAAAGCGTATATTCCTATTATCCGCGGAGCCAAGTCCCGTGTTCTATAGAACTGAGAAACAAATTTGTACGGATAATAATATACTTTATTGTATGTAACCAATATAAACATAATCCGAAATAAATATTTCGAATAATGCGGGAGGTCGGCAACCACTGCCTACCTATAGTAGTTTTTGAACCCGCTGTCCTCAAAGCGGGTATTTTCAATTCCGTTTGCCACCCAACATACGGGCTATTCTCTTATATATTAAGAGATTATAGGAACATTTCATTTTTTTTCCATTATTCATATATAATATGATTATTTTTTCCCTTATACATATAATAATTAATCATTTCATATGTATATTATTTAATTTACTCATATTATTGCCAAAATCATATGAATACATAAGTTTTGAACAATATGAGAGGTCGGCAACCACTGCCTACCTATAGTAGTTTTTGAACCCTCTGTCGTAATTCCGGTCGTTTACACTACTATACCCTCTCACTATAATGGCTTTTCTCTATAATACTAAGAGAATGTGGGATATTTTCAGCATTTTTTCCCTTATACATATAATAATTAATCATTTTCATATGTATATTATTTAATTTACTCATATTATTGCCAAAATCATATGAATACATAAGTTTTGAACAATATGAGAGGTCGGCAACCACTGCCTACCTATAGTAGTTTTTGAACCCTCTGTCGTAATTCCGGTCGTTTACACTACTATACCCTCTCACTATAATGGCTTTTCTCTATAATACTAAGAGAATGTGGGATATTTTCAGCATTTTTTCCCTTATACATATAATAATTAATCATTTTCATATGTATATTATTTAATTTACTCATATTATTGCCAAAATCATATGAATACATAAGTTTTGAACAATATGAGAGGTCGGCAACCACTGCCTACCTATAGTAGTTTTTGAACCCTCTGTCGTAATTCCGGTCGTTTACACTACTATACCCTCTCACTATAATGGCTTTTCTCTATAATACTAAGAGAATGTGGGATATTTTCAGCATTTTTTCCCTTATACATATAATAATTAATCATTTTCATATGTATATTATTTAATTTACTCATATTATTGCCAAAATCATATGAATACATAAGTTTTGAACAATATGAGAGGTCGGCAACCACTGCCTACCTATAGTAGTTTTTGAACCCTCTGTCGTAATTCCGGTCGTTTACACTACTATACCCTCTCACTATAATGGCTTTTCTCTATAATACTAAGAGAATGTGGGATATTTTCAGCATTTTTTCCCTTATACATATAATAATTAATCATTTTCATATGTATATTATTTAATTTACTCATATTATTGCCAAAATCATATGAATACATAAGTTTTGAACAATATGAGAGGTCGGCAACCACTGCCTACCTATAGTAGTTTTTGAACCCTCTGTCGTAATTCCGGTCGTTTACACTACTATACCCTCTCACTATAATGGCTTTTCTCTATAATACTAAGAGAATGTGGGAATATTTCAGCATTTTTTCCCTATACATATAATAATTAATAATTTTCATATGTATATTATTTAATTTACTCATATAATTGCCAAAATCATATGAATACATAAGTTTTGAACAATATGAGAGGTCGGCAACCACTGCCTACCTATAGTAGTTTTTGAACCCTCTGTCGTAATTCCGGTCGTTTACACTACTATACCCTCTCACTATAATGGCTTTTCTCTATAATACTAAGAGAATGTGGGATATTTTCAGCATTTTTTCCCTATACATATAATAATTAATCATTTTCATATGTATATTATTTAATTTACTCATATTATTGCCAAAATCATATGAATACATAAGTTTTGAACAATATGAGAGGTCGGCAACCACTGCCTACCTATAGTAGTTTTTGAACCCTCTGTCGTAATTCCGGTCGTTTACACTACTATACCCTCTCACTATAATGGCTTTTCTCTATAATACTAAGAGAATGTGGGATATTTCAGCATTTTTCCCTTATACATATAATAATTAATCATTTTCATATGTATATTATTTAATTTACTCATATTATTGCCAAAATCATATGAATACATAAGTTTTGAACAATATGAGAGGTCGGCAACCACTGCCTACTATAGTAGTTTTTGAACCCTCTGTCGTAATTCCGGTCGTTTACACTACTATACCTCTCACTATAAGGCTTTTCTCTATATACTAGAGAATGTGGGATATTTTCAGCATTTTTTCCCTTATACATATAATAATTAATCATTTTCATATGTATATTATTTAATTTACTCATATTATTGCCAAAATCATATGAATACATAAGTTTTGAACAATATGAGAGGTCGGCAACCACTGCCTACTATAGTAGTTTTTGAACCCTCTGTCGTAATTCCGGTCGTTTACACTACTATACCCTCTCACTATAATGGCTTTTCTCTATAATACTAGAGAATGTGGATATTTCAGCATTTTTTCCCTTATACATATAATAATTAATATTTTCATATGTATATTATTTAATTTACTCATATAATTGCCAAAATCATATGAATACATAAGTTTTGAACAATATGAGAGGTCGGCAACCACTGCCTACCTATAGTAGTTTTTGAACCCTCTGTCGTAATTCCGGTCGTTTACACTACTATACCCTCTCACTATAATGGCTTTTCTCTATAATACTAAGAGAATGTGGGAATATTTCAGCATTTTTTCCCTATACATATAATAATTAATAATTTTCATATGTATATTATTTAATTTACTCATATAATTGCCAAAATCATATGAATACATAAGTTTTGAACAATATGAGAGGTCGGCAACCACTGCCTACCTATAGTAGTTTTGAACCCTCTGTCGTAATTCCGGTCGTTTACACTACTATACCCTCTCACTATAATGGCTTTTCTCTATAATACTAAGAGAATGTGGGAATATTTCAGCATTTTTTCCCCTATACATATAATAATTAATAATTTTCATATGTATATTATTTACTCATATAATGCCAAAATCATATAATACATAAGTTTGAACAATATAGAGTCGCAACACTCTACTAATATTTTTAACTTGTAATTCTTTACATACTATTTCACATTATGCTTTCTCTATATAAAAATTGGAATACATTTCCTATAATATAATAATTAATATTTCATATGTATATATTTAATTACTCATATAATTGCCAAATCATATAAATACATAAGTTTTGAACAATATCAGAGGTCGCAACGGTCTTCCTCTATAATACTAAGATAATATGGGAATATTTCAGCATTTTTTCCCTTTATACATATAATAATTAATCATTTTCATATGTATATTATTTAATTTACTCGTATAATTGCCAAATCCTATGAAGACATAAAGAATACAATATAGAGGTCGGCGCAACCATAATATAGTAGTTGATGACGAGTGTTTGCAACTTGATACAATTCTTTTAAAAAGTCTTTATATTAATATATATAGGACAATATCATATGCGTCACTAAATTGATGACGAGGTGTTTGCAAGTGACACAAATCATTAAAGTCTTTATATTAATTATATATAGAACAATATCATATGCGTCACTAAATTGATGACGATATTTGCAACTTGATAGAATCTTTAAAGTCTTATATCAAAAATTATATGATAGGACAATATCATATGCGTCACTAAATTGATGACAGGTGTTTGGCAACTTGACACAATTCATTAAAGTCTTATATTAATTATATGATAGAGACAATATCATATGCGTCACTAAATTGATGACGAGGTATTTGGCAACTTGATATAATTCTTTAAAGTCTTTATATCAAATATTATATGATAGGGACAATATCATATGCGTCACTAAATTGATGACGAGGTGTTTGGCAACTTGACACAATTCATTAAAGTCTTTATATTAATTATATGATAGGGACAATATCATATGCGTCACTAAATTGATGACGAGGTATTTGGCAACTTGATACAATTCTTAAAGTTTTATATCAAAAATTATATGATAGGGACAATATCATATGCGTCACTAAATTGATGACGAGGTGTTTGGCAACTTGACACAATTCATTAAAGTCTTTATATTAATTATATGATAGGGACAATATCATATGCGTCACTAAATTGATGACGAGGTATTTGGCAACTTGATACAATTCTTTAAAGTTTTTATATCAAAAATTATATGATAGGGACAATATCATATGCGTCACTAAATTGATGACGAGTGTTGGCAACTTGACACAATTCATTAAAGTCTTTATATTAATTATATGATAGGACAATATCATATGCTCACTAATTGATGACAGTATTGGCAACTTGATAATCAATTCTATATAAAATTATATTATAAAATTCAAAAAATATAATTATATGATAGGACAATAAACGTCACTAATTGAGACATTGCAATGATACAATTCATTTAAATTTCTTTATCATTCAAATTATATGATAGGACAATATCATATGCGTCACTAAATTGATGACGATGGTGTATTGGCTAACTTGAACGAATTCCATTTAAAGTCTTTATATTAATTATATGATAGGGACAATATCATATGCGTCACTAAATTGATGACGAGGTATTTGCAACTGATAGAATTCTTTAAAGTCTTTATATCAAAAATTATATGAATAGGGACAATATCATATGCGTCACTAAATTGATGACGAGGTGTTTGTTTGGCTACAGGAAAAATCATTTATTTATCGAATCATCAAGCAAAGGATAAGCTTCAGTGGATCGCAGTTGGCAGCTGCTCAACCACTTACAACACCTTGCCTGTTACAAAAGTCGTTACAATTGATTCTAGCTTTTCATTGTATTAAATATGTTTTATATGTAACTAGCGCGGCATCAGGTGATCGAAGATCCTCCTAATTTACTATGTTACAAATTACATTGGCATCACATCCATTGTCGTTTATAAAATAAATTATAAACTTTAAATGGTTTAGAAGCCATACAATGCAAATTGCCCTTATTTATCATGGCAGTCCAGCACGGATACGACCTTAAGGCGTTCAGGCATAATCCAACGGACGTAGCGTCATACCACTGTTCGCTCGAACAAGTATTGTCCATTGTCCGTACCTGCGGTCCTCTCGTACTACGCAGGAATGCTGTCGAACAACGTTTGTCATTAGTAGGGTAAAACTAACCTGTCTCACGACGGTCTAAACCCAGCTCACTTCCCTTGCATGGGTGAACAATCCAACGCTGGTGAATTTTGCTTCACAATGATAGGAAGAGCCGACATCGAAGGATCAAAAAGCGACGTCGCTATGAACGCTGGCGCCACAACCAGTTATCCCTATGGTAACTTTTCTGACACCTCTTGTAAAAACCTTTAAACAAAAAGACGATAGGCCGACTTTGCTGTCCTGTGTGTACTGAACACCGAGATCAATCAGCATTTGCCCTTTTGCTCTATGTGTGTTCTGTCCGCATGAGCTGGCTTGGGACACCTCCGTTATTATTGAGAATGTACCGCCCAGTCAAACTCCCTACCTGGCAATGTCCTTGAATTGGATCATACCTGAGTAATGGAGTTATAACCAAATTTCAAAATCAAAAATACATAAAGCATCGTTTATTAAAGAATTTGTTTGCATTATATAACAAACTCGTGATACTTTGATCAAGAAGCTTGCATCAAAACCCAATACCATAAGATATAATAAATATATCCGTATAATGGCTAGGAAATGATACACGTTCCATTTAATCAAGTAAGTAAGGAAACAATAGTAGTGTATTTCATTGACGATACCAAACCGAGGTCTAATATCTCCCACTTATTCTACACCTCTTATGTCTCCTTACACTGCCAGATTAGAGTCAAGCTCAAAAGGGTCTTCTTCCCCGCTAATTATTCCAAGCCGTTCCCTTGGCTGTGGTTTCGCTAGATAGTAGATAGGGACAGTAGGAATCTCGTTAATCCATTCATGCGCGTCACTAATTAGATGACGAGGCATTTGGCTACCTTAAGAGAGTCATAGTTACTCCCGCCGTTGACCCGCGCTTACTTGAATTTCTTCACTTTGACATTCAGAGCACTGGGCAGAAATCACATTGTGTCAACACCCGCTAGGGCCATCACAATGCTTTGTTTTAATTAGACAGTCGGATTCCCCAAGTCCGTGCCAGTTCTGAATTGATTGTTAATTGATAATCGTTATAATTGATAAGAACTAATTGGTTTAACCCAAATAGTATTCTTAAAAATTTTAGCAAGAAAGTTCCACAATTGGCTACGTAACTAAACTATCCGGGGAACAAGTAACTAACATAAATGCTAGAAACTCTATTTACCCAGAACGAGCACATAAACCATGTTATTGTTTCCCAATCAAGCCCGACTATCTCAATCTTCAGAGCCAATCCTTATCCCGAAGTTACGGATCTAATTTGCCGACTTCCCTTACCTACATTATTCTATCGACTAGAGACTCTTCACCTTGGAGACCAGCTGCGGATATTGGTACGGCCTGTTGAGAAGTTTGCGTGTCCCCACCATAAATTTTCAAGGTCCGAGGAGAAAATATCGACACAACAGTATATGTCATGCTCTTCTAGCCCATCTACCATATCTCTCTGCGAAAGACTTCCATGGTAGTACGGCTATAAAACAGAAAAGAAAACTCTTCCGATATCTCTCGACGGCTTCTTTATGGTCGTTCCTGTTGCCAGGATGAGCACGAGGCCCATATTTAATAACAAACGGATACTCAACAGGTTACGGAATTTGGAACCGTATTCCCTTTCGTTCAAAATTATTCAAGTGTATTATATTCGCTTTGTTTATATAGTTAGGCATTTTTTTTTACTTGAAAATTTTCGGCTTTCGCCTTGAACTTAGGACCGACTAACTCGTGATCAACCACTGTTCACACGAAACCCTTCTCCACTTCA
>NW_022881491.1:0-26905 GCF_004382145.1 Drosophila mauritiana
TTTGTGCTAATTTTAATCCAAGCAGCTCCTGAAACTATATCGCAGGTCATCTAGCTTATTGGCTCCAGAGGGTACATGTAATTGAAACAAAACCATTACAAGTTTAGTGTTAATTGTAAACACAATGGGCATAAGTTTTAATTAGCATTAACGATGACGTGGCCAAGAATGGAACTGACTTAATATCAAATGGACCACGTCATCAATTCATGAATACCGTCTCTGGGACGTAGATTTCCTACGAATTGGAATTTTATATCAAATACGATATTGTCAATATTTTTATGAAGTAAATTTTGTGTCACCTTAGCATATTTAGTCATATATCTATTAGCAATTTTAAATTTCATGTTGCTAGTTAATTACCGCTAATTAATATTAAATATTTTTTTTTGATTTGTCGATTATCAAAACAATATAAGAACTTATTTTAAAATATAACGAATTATTTAGATACGAACCTTTTATTTTGGTCCTTGATTTACCGACATCTTTGTGCTAATTTTACATCCGCGCAGCTCCTGAAACTACATCGCAGGTCATCTAGCTTATTGGCTCCCAGAGGGTACATGTAATTAAAACAAAACCATTACAAGTTTAGTGTTATTGTAAACACAATGGGCATAAGTTTTAATTAGCATTAACGATGACGTGGCCAAGAATGGAACTGACTTAATATCAAATGGACCACGTCATCAATTATGAATACCGTCTCTGGGACGTAGATTTCCTACGAATTGGAATTTATATAAAAATTCGATATTGTCAATTTTTTATGAAGTAAATTTTGTGTTCACCTTAGCATATTAGTCATGTATATCTATTAGCAATTTTTAAATTTCATGTTGCTAGTTAATTACCGCTAATTAATATTAATATTTTTTTGATTTTGATTGTCGATTATCAAAACAACATAAGAACTTATTTTAAAAATATAACGAATTATTTAGATACGAACCTCTTATTCTTTGGTCCTTGATTTACGACATCCTTTGTTCTAATTTTACATCCGCGCAGCTCCTGAAACTACATCGCAGGTCATCTAGCTTATTGGCTCCCAGAGGGTACATGTAATTAAAACAAAACCATTACAAGTTTAGTGTTATTTGTAAACACAATGGGCATAAGTTTTAATTAGCATTAACGATGACGTGGCCAAGAATGGAACTGACTTAATATCAAATGGACCACGTCATCAATTCATGAATACCGTCTCTGGGACGTAGATTTCCTATGAATTGGAATTTTTTAAAAAATTCGATATTGTCAATATTTTTATGAAGTAAATTTTGTGTTCACCTTAGCATATTTAGTCATGTATATCTATTAGCAATTATTTAAATTTCATGTTGCTAGTTAATTACCGCTAATTAATATGAAATATTTTTTGATTTTGATTGTCGATTATCAAAACAATATAAGAACTTATTTTAAAAATATAACGAATTATTTAGATACGAACCTTTTATTCCTTGGTCCTTGATTACCGACATCATTTGTGCTAATTTTACATCCAAGCAGCTCCTGAAACTATATCGCAGGTCATCTAGCTTATTGGCTCCCAGAGGGTACATGTAATTGAAACAAAACCATTACAAGTTTAGTGTTAATTGTAAACACAATGGGCATAAGTTTTAATTAGCATTAACGATGACGTGGCCAAGAATGGAACTGACTTAATATCAAATGGACCACGTCATCAAATTCATGAATTACGATTGTCAATATTTTATGAAGTAAATTTTGTGTTCACCTTAGCATATAGTCATGTATATCTATTAGCAATTGTTTTAA
Organism: Drosophila mauritiana; assembly: GCF_004382145.1. NCBI lineage: Eukaryota > Metazoa > Arthropoda > Insecta > Diptera > Drosophilidae > Drosophila > Drosophila mauritiana. The sequence goes on from NW_022881491.1 coordinate 1,795, forward strand.
ATTTCATGTTGCCAGTTAATTACCGCTAATTAATATTAAATATTTTTTGATTTTGATTGTCATCAAAACAACATAAGAACTTATTTTAAAAATATAACGAATTATTTAGATACGAACCTCTTATTCTTTGGTCCTTGATTTACGACATCCTTTGTTCTAATTTTACATCCGCGCAGCTCCTGAAACTACATCGCAGGTCATCTAGCTTATTGGCTCCCAGAGGGTACATGTAATTAAAACAAAACCATTACAAGTTTAGTGTTATTTGTAAACACAATGGGCATAAGTTTTAATTAGCATTAACGATGACGTGGCCAAGAATGGAACTGACTTAATATCAAATGGACCACGTCATCAATATGAATACCGTCTCTGGGACGTAGATTTCCTACGAATTGGAATTTTATATTAAATTCGATATTGTCAATATTTTATGAAGTAAATTTTGTGTTCACCTAGCATATTAGTCATGTATTAGCAATTGTTTAAATTTCATGTTGCTAGTTAATTACCGCTAATTAATATTAAATATTTTTTGATTTTGATTGTCGATTATCAAAACAACATAAGAACTTATTTTAAAAATATAACGAATTATTTAGATACGAACCTTTTATTCTTGGTCCTTTAACATCTTTGTCTAATTTTACATCCGCAGCTCCTGAAACTACATCGCAGGTCATCTAGCTTATTGGCTCCCAGAGGGTACATGAAATTAACAAAACCATTACAAGTTTAGTGTTATTTGTAAACACAATGGGCATAAGTTTTAATTAGCATTAACGATGACGTGGCCAAGAATGGAACTGACTTAATATCAAATGGACCACGTCATCAATTCATGAATACCGTCTCTGGACGTAGATTTCCTATGAATTGGAATTTTATTAAAAAATTCGATATTGTCAATATTTTTATGAAGTAAATTTTGTGTTCACCTTAGCATATTTAGTCATGTATATCTATTAGCAATTTTAAATTTCATGTTGCTAGTTAATTACCGCTAATTAATATAAATATTTTTTGATTTTGATTGTCGATCAAAACAATATAAGAACTTATTTTAAAAATATAACGAATTATTTAGATAAATTATTCCTTGGTCCTTGATTACCGACATCATTTGTGCTAATTTTACATCCAAGCAGCTCCTGAAACTACATCGCAGGTCATCTAGCTTATTGGCTCCCAGAGGGTACATGTAATTAAACAAAACCATTACAAGTTTAGTGTTAATTGTAAACACAATGGGCATAAGTTTTAATTAGCATTAACGATGACGTGGCCAAGAATGGAACTGACTTAATATCAAATGGACCACGTCATCAATTCATGAATACCGTCTCTGGGACGTAGATTTCCTGAATTGGAATTTTATATAAATCGATATTGTCAATATTTTTATGAAGTAAATTTTGTTCACCTTAGCATATTAGTCATGTATTAGCAATGTTTAAATTTCATGTTGCTAGTTAATTACCGCTAATTAATATTAAATATTTTTTGATTTTGATTGTCGATATCAAAACAACATAAGAACTTATTTAAAAAATATAACGAATTATTTAGATACGAACCTCTTATTCTTTGGTCCTTGATTTACGACATCCTTTGTTCTAAATTTTCATGGCTCATCTATATTGGCTCCCAGAGGGTACATGTAATTAAAACAAAACCATTACAAGTTTAGTGTTATTTGTAAACACAATGGGCATAAGTTTTAATTAGCATTAACGATGACGTGGCCAAGAATGGAACTGACTTAATATCAAATGGACCACGTCATCAATATGAATACCGTCTCTGGGACGTAGATTTCCTACGAATTGGAATTTTATATCAAATACGATTGTCAATATTTTTATGAAGTAAATTTTGTTCACCTTAGCATATTAGTCATGTATATCTATTAGCAATTGTTTTAAATTTCATGTTGCTAGTTAATTACCGCTAATTAATATTAAATATTTTTTGATTTTGATTGTCGATTATCAAAACAACATAAGAACTTATTTTAAAAATATAACGAATTATTTAGATACGAACCTCTTATTCTTTGGTCCTTGATTTACGACATCCTTTGTCTAATTTTACATCCGCAGCTCCTGAAACTACATCGCAGGTCATCTAGCTTATTGGCTCCCAGAGGGTACATGTAATTAAAACAAAACCATTACAAGTTTAGTGTTATTGTAAACACAATGGGCATAAGTTTTAATTAGCATTAACGATGACGTGGCCAAGAATGGAACTGACTTAATATCAAATGGACCACGTCATCAATATATGAATACCGTCTCTGGGACGTAGATTTCCTACGAATTGGAATTTTATATTAAATTCGATATTGTCAATAATTTTATGAAGTAAATTTTTGTTCACCTAGCATATTAGTCATGTATTAGCAATTGTTTAAATTTCATGTTGCTAGTTAATTACCGCTAATTTAATATTAAATATTTTTTGATTTTGATTGTCATCAAAACAACATAAGAACTTATTTTAAAAATATAACGAATTATTTAGATACGAACCTCTTATTCTTTGGTCCTTGATTTACGACATCCTTTGTTCTAATTTTACATCCGCGCAGCTCCTGAAACTACATCGCAGGTCATCTAGCTTATTGGCTCCCAGAGGGTACATGTAATTAAAACAAAACCATTACAAGTTTAGTGTTATTTGTAAACACAATGGGCATAAGTTTTAATTAGCATTAACGATGACGTGGCCAAGAATGGAACTGACTTAATATCAAATGGACCACGTCATCAATATGAATACCGTCTCTGGGACGTAGATTTCCTACGAATTGGAATTTTATAAAATTCGATATTGTCAATATTTTTATGAAGTAAATTTTGTGTTCACCTAGCATATTAGTCATGTATTAGCAAGTGTTTTAAATTTCATGTTGCTAGTTAATTACCGCTAATTAATATATTTTTTGATTTTGATTGTCGATTATCAAAACAATATAAGAACTTATTTTAAAAATATAACGAATTATTTAGATACGAACCTTTTATTCCTTGGTCCTTGATTTTACATCCAAGCAGCTACATCGCAGGTCATCTAGCTTATTGGCTCCCAGAGGGTACATGTAATTAAAACAAAACCATTACAAGTTTAGTGTTATTTGTAAACACAATGGGCATAAGTTTTAATTAGCATTAACGATGACGTGGCCAAGAATGGAACTGACTTAATATCAAATGGACCACGTCATCAATTCATGAATACCGTCTCTGGGACGTAGATTTCCTACGAATTGGAATTTTATATAAATTCGATATTGTCAATATTTTTATGAAGTAAATTTTTGTTCACCTTAGCATATTAGTCATGTATATCTATTAGCAATTGTTTAAATTTCATGTTGCTAGTTAATTACCGCTAATTAATATTAAATATTTTTTGATTTTGATTGTCGATTATCAAAACAACATAAGAACTTATTTTAAAAAATATACGAATTATTTAGATACGAACCTCTTATTCTTTGGTCCTTGATTTACGACATCCTTTGTTCTAATTTTACATCCGCGCAGCTCCTGAAACTACATCGCAGGTCATCTAGCTTATTGGCTCCCAGAGGGTACATGTAATTAAAAACAAAACCATTACAAGTTTAGTGTTATTTGTAAACACAATGGGCATAAGTTTTAATTAGCATTAACGATGACGTGGCCAAGAATGGAACTGACTTAATATCAAATGGACCACGTCATCAATATATGAATACCGTCTCTGGACGTAGATTTCCTATGAATTGGAATTTTATTAAAAAATTCGATATTGTCAATATTTTTATGAAGTAAATTTTGTGTTCACCTTAGCATATTTAGTCATGTATATCTATTAGCAATTGTTTTAAATTTCATGTTGCTAGTTAATTACCGCTAATTAATATAAATATTTTTTGATTTTGATTGTCGATTATCAAAACAACATAAGAACTTATTTTAAAAATATACGAATTATTTAGATACGAACCTCTTATTCTTGGTCCTTGATTTACGACATTCTAATTTTTACATCCGCGCAGCTCCTGAAACTACATCGCAGGTCATCTAGCTTATTGGCTCCCAGAGGGTACATGTAATTAAAACAAAACCATTACAAGTTTAGTGTTATTTGTAAACACAATGGGCATAAGTTTTAATTAGCATTAACGATGACGTGGCCAAGAATGGAACTGACTTAATATCAAATGGACCACGTCATCAATTATGAATACCGTCTCTGGGACGTAGATTTCCTACGAATTGAATTTTATTTAAATTCGATATTGTCAATATTTTTATGAAGTAAATTTTTGTTCACCTTAGCATATTAGTCATGTATATCTATTAGCAATTGTTTTAAATTTCATGTTGCTAGTTAATTACCGCTAATTAATATTAAATATTTTTGATTTTGATTGTCGATATCAAAACAACATAAGAACTTATTTTAAAAATATAACGAATTATTTAGATACGAACCTCTTATTCTTTGGTCCTTGATTTATTTTCTAATTTTACATCCGCGCAGCTCCTGAAACTACATCGCAGGTCATCTAGCTTATTGGCTCCCAGAGGGTACATGTAATTAAAACAAAACCATTACAAGTTTAGTGTTATTTGTAAACACAATGGGCATAAGTTTTAATTAGCATTAACGATGACGTGGCCAAGAATGGAACTGACTTAATATCAAATGGACCACGTCATCAATTATGAATACCGTCTCTGGACGTAGATTTCCTATGAATTGGAATTTTAAAAAAATTCGATATTGTCAATATTTTTATGAAGTAAATTTTGTGTTCACCTTAGCTTAGTCATGTATATCTATTAGCAATTGTTTTAAATTTCATGTTGCTAGTTAATTACCGCTAATAAATATGAAATAGTTTTGATTTTGATTGTCGATTATCAAAACAATATAAGAACTTATTTTAAAAATATAACGAATTATTTAGATACGAACCTCTTATTCTTTGGTCCTTGATTTACGACATCTTTGTTCTAATTTTACATCCGCGCAGCTCCTGAAACTACATCGCAGGTCATCTAGCTTATTGGCTCCCAGAGGGTACATGTAATTAAAACAAAACCATTACAAGTTTAGTGTTATTTGTAAACAATGGGCATAAGTTTTAATTAGCATTAACGATGACGTGGCCAAGAATGGAACTGACTTAATATCAAATGGACCACGTCATCAATTCATGAATACCGTCTCTGGGACGTAGATTTCCTATGAATTGGAATTTTATAAAAAATTCGATATTGTCAATATTTTTATGAAGTAAATTTTGTTCACCTTAGCATATTAGTCATGTATATCTATTAGCAATTTAAATTTCATGTTGCTAGTTAATTACCGCTAATTAATATTAAATATTTTTTGATTTTGATTGTCGATATCAAAACAACATAAGAACTTATTTTTAAATATATAACGAATTATTTAGATACGAACCTCTTATTCTTGGTCCTTGATTTACGACATCCTTTGTTCTAATTTTACATCCAAGCAGCTCCTGAAACTACATCGCAGGTCATCTAGCTTATTGGCTCCCAGAGGGTACATGTAATTAAAACAAAACCATTACAAGTTTAGTGTTAATTGTAAACACAATGGGCATAAGTTTTAATTAGCATTAACGATGACGTGGCCAAGAATGGAACTGACTTAATATCAAATGGACCACGTCATCAATATATGAATACCGTCTCTGGGACGTAGATTTCCTACGAATTGGAATTTTATATTAAATTCGATATTGTCAATATTTTTATGAAGTAAATTTTGTGTTCACCTAGCATATTAGTCATGTATTAGCAATTGTTTAAATTTCATGTTGCTAGTTAATTACCGCTAATTAATATAAATATTTTTTGATTTTGATTGTCGATTATCAAAACAACATAAGAACTTATTTTAAAAATATAACGAATTATTTAGATACGAACCTTTTATTCCTTGGTCCTTGATTTACGACATCTTTGTCTAATTTTACATCCGCGCAGCTCCTGAAACTACATCGCAGGTCATCTAGCTTATTGGCTCCCAGAGGGTACATGTAATTAAAACAAAACCATTACAAGTTTAGTGTTATTTGTAAACACAATGGGCATAAGTTTTAATTAGCATTAACGATGACGTGGCCAAGAATGGAACTGACTTAATATCAAATGGACCACGTCATCAATTCATGAATACCGTCTCTGGGACGTAGATTTCCTACGAATTGGAATTTTATATTAAATTCGATATTGTCAATATTTTTATGAAGTAAATTTTGTTCACCTTAGCATATTAGTCATGTATATCTATTAGCAATTGTTTTTAAATTTCATGTTGCTAGTTAATTACCGCTAATTAATATTAAATATTTTTTGATTTTGATTGTCGATATCAAAACAACATAAGAACTTATTTTAAAAATATAACGAATTATTTAGATACGAACCTCTTATTCTTTGGTCCTTGATTTCTTTGTTCTAATTTTACATCCGCAGCTCCTGAAACTATATCGCAGGTCATCTAGCTTATTGGCTCCCAGAGGGTACATGTAATTAAAACAAAACCATTACAAGTTTAGTGTTATTTGTAAACACAATGGGCATAAGTTTTAATTAGCATTAACGATGACGTGGCCAAGAATGGAACTGACTTAATATCAAATGGACCACGTCATCAATATATGAATACCGTCTCTGGACGTAGATTTCCTACGAATTGGAATTTTATATTAAATTCGATATTGTCAATATTTTTATGAAGTAAATTTTGTGTTCACCTTAGCATATTAGTCATGTATTAGCAATGTTTAAATTTCATGTTGCTAGTTAATTACCGCTAATTAATATTAAATATTTTTTTGATTTTGATTGTCGATTATCAAAACAACATAAGAACTTATTTTAAAAATATAACGAATTATTTAGATACGAACCTCTTATTCTTTGGTCCTTGATTTACGACATCTTTGTTCTAATTTTACATCCGCAGCTCCTGAAACTACATCGCAGGTCATCTAGCTTATTGGCTCCCAGAGGGTACATGTAATTAAAACAAAACCATTACAAGTTTAGTGTTATTTGTAAACACAATGGGCATAAGTTTTAATTAGCATTAACGATGACGTGGCCAAGAATGGAACTGACTTAATATCAAATGGACCACGTCATCAATTCATGAATACCGTCTCTGGGACGTAGATTTCCTACGAATTGGAATTTTATTAAAAAATTCGATATTGTCAATATTTTTATGAAGTAAATTTTGTTCACCTTAGCATATAGTCATGTATATCTATTAGCAATTGTTTTAAATTTCATGTTGCTAGTTAATTACCGCTAATTAATATTAAATATTTTTTGATTTTGATGTCGATTATCAAAACAACATAAGAACTTATTTTAAAAATATAACGAATTATTAGATACGAACCTCTTATTCTTTGGTCCTTGATTTACGACATCCTTTGTTCTAATTTTACATCCAAGCAGCTCCTGAAACTACATCGCAGGTCATCTAGCTTATTGGCTCCCAGAGGGTACATGTAATTAAAACAAAACCATTACAAGTTTAGTGTTAATTGTAAACACAATGGGCATAAGTTTTAATTAGCATTAACGATGACGTGGCCAAGAATGGAACTGACTTAATATCAAATGGACCACGTCATCAATTATGAATACCGTCTCTGGGACGTAGATTTCCTACGAATTGGAATTTTATATTAAATTCGATATTGTCAATATTTTTATGAAGTAAATTTTTGTTCACCTAGCATATTAGTCATGTATTAGCAATTGTTTTTAAATTTCATGTTGCTAGTTAATTACCGCTAATTAATATTAAATATTTTTTGATTTTGATGTCGATTATCAAAACAACATAAGAACTTATTTTAAAAATATAACGAATTATTTAGATACGAACCTCTTATTCTTTGGTCCTTGATTTACGACATCCTTTGTTCTAATTTTACATCCGCGCAGCTCCTGAAACTACATCGCAGGTCATCTAGCTTATTGGCTCCCAGAGGGTACATGTAATTAAAACAAAACCATTACAAGTTTAGTGTTATTTGTAAACACAATGGGCATAAGTTTTAATTAGCATTAACGATGACGTGGCCAAGAATGGAACTGACTTAATATCAAATGGACCACGTCATCAATATATGAATACCGTCTCTGGGACGTAGATTTCCTACGAATTGGAATTTTATATTAAATTCGATATTGTCAATATTTTTATGAAGTAAATTTTGTGTTCACCTTAGCATATTAGTCATATTAGCAATTTAAATTTCATGTTGCTAGTTAATTACCGCTAATTAATATTAAATATTTTTTGATTTTGATTGTCGATTATCAAAACAACATAAGAACTTATTTAAAAATATAACGAATTATTTAGATACGAACCTCTTATTCTTTGGTCCTTGATTTACGACATCTTTGTTCTAATTTTACATCCGCGCAGCTCCTGAAACTACATCGCAGGTCATCTAGCTTATTGGCTCCCAGAGGGTACATGTAATTAAACAAAACCATTACAAGTTTAGTGTTATTTGTAAACACAATGGGCAAGTTTTAATTAGCATTAACGATGACGTGGCCAAGAATGGAACTGACTTAATATCAAATGGACCACGTCATCAATTCATGAATACCGTCTCTGGGACGTAGATTTCCTACGAATTGGAATTTTTAAAAATTCGATATTGTCAATATTTTTATGAAGTAAATTTTGTTCACCTTAGCATATTAGTCATGTATATCTATTAGCAATTGTTTTAAATTTCATGTTGCTAGTTAATTACGCTAATTAATATTAAATATTTTTTGATTTTGATGTCGAATCAAAACAACATAAGAACTTATTTTAAAAATATAACGAATTATTTAGATACGAACCTCTTATTCTTTGGTCCTTGATTTACGACATCCTTTGTTCTAATTTTACATCCGCAGCTCCTGAAACTACATCGCAGGTCATCTAGCTTATTGGCTCCCAGAGGGTACATGTAATTAAAACAAAACCATTACAAGTTTAGTGTTATTTGTAAACACAATGGGCATAAGTTTTAATTAGCATTAACGATGACGTGGCCAAGAATGGAACTGACTTAATATCAAATGGACCACGTCATCAATATATGAATACCGTCTCTGGACGTAGATTTCCTACGAATTGGAATTTTATAAAATTCGATATTGTCAATTTTTATGAAGTAAATTTTGTGTTCACCTTAGCATATTAGTCATGTATTAGCAAAATTTCATGTTGCTAGTTAATTACCGCTAATTAATATTAAATATTTTTTGATTTTGATTGTCGATTATCAAAACAAATAAGAACTTATTTTAAAAATATAACGAATTATTTAGATACGAACCTTTTATTCCTTGGTCCTTGATTACGACATCTTTGTGCTAATTTACATCCAAGCTCCTGAAATATCGCAGGTCATCTAGCTTATTGGCTCCCAGAGGGTACATGTAATTAAACAAAAACATTACAAGTTTAGTTAATTGTAAACACAATGGGCATAAGTTAATTAGCATTAACGATGACGTGGCCAAGAATGGAACTGACTTAATATCAAATGGACCACGTCATCAATTCATGAATACCGTCTCTGGGACGTAGATTTCCTACGAATTGGAATTTTATATAAATTCGATATTGTCAATATTTTTATGAAGTAAATTTTGTTCACCTTAGCATATTAGTCATGTATATCTATTAGCAATTGTTTTAAATTTCATGTTGCTAGTTAATTACCGCTAATTAATATTAAATATTTTTTGATTTTGATTGATCAAAACAACATAAGAACTTATTTTAAAAAAATATAACGAATTATTTAGATACGAACCTCTTATTCTTTGGTCCTTGATTTACGACATCCTTTGTTCTAATTTTACATCCGCAGCTCCTGAAACTACATCGCAGGTCATCTAGCTTATTGGCTCCCAGAGGGTACATGTAATTAAAACAAAACCATTACAAGTTTAGTGTTAATTGTAAACACAATGGGCATAAGTTTTAATTAGCATTAACGATGACGTGGCCAAGAATGGAACTGACTTAATATCAAATGGACCACGTCATCAATATATGAATACCGTCTCTGGGACGTAGATTTCCTACGAATTGGAATTTTATATTAAATTCGATATTGTCAATATTTTTATGAAGTAAATTTTGTGTTCACCTTAGCAATTAGTCATGTATTAGCAATTTTAAATTTCATGTTGCTAGTTAATTACCGCTAATTAATATTAAATATTTTTTGATTTTGATTGTCGATATCAAAACAACATAAGAACTTATTTTAAAAATATAACGAATTATTTAGATACGAACCTCTTATTCTTTGGTCCTTGATTTACGACATCCTTTGTTCTAATTTTACATCCGCGCAGCTCCTGAAACTACATCGCAGGTCATCTAGCTTATTGGCTCCCAGAGGGTACATGTAATTAAAACAAAACCATTACAAGTTTAGTGTTATTTGTAAACACAATGGGCATAAGTTTTAATTAGCATTAACGATGACGTGGCCAAGAATGGAACTGACTTAATATCAAATGGACCACGTCATCATGAATACCGTCTCTGGGACGTAGATTTCCTACGAATTGGAATTTTATATTAAATTCGATATTGTCAATATTTTATGAAGTAAATTTTGTGTTCACCTAGCATATTAGTCATGTATTAGCAATGTTTAAATTTCATGTTGCTAGTTAATTACGCTAATTAATATTAAATATTTTTTGATTTTGATTGTCGATTATCAAAACAACATAAGAACTTATTTTAAAAATATAACGAATTATTTAGATACGAACCTTTTATTCCTTGGTCCTTGATTACGACATCTTTGTCTAATTTTACATCCGCAGCTCCTGAAACTACATCGCAGGTCATCTAGCTTATTGGCTCCCAGAGGGTACATGTAATTAAAAAAAACCATTACAAGTTTAGTGTTATTTGTAAACAATGGGCATAAGTTTTAATTAGCATTAACGATGACGTGGCCAAGAATGGAACTGACTTAATATCAAATGGACCACGTCATCAATTATGAATACCGTCTCTGGGACGTAGATTTCCTACGAATTGGAATTTTTTAAATTCGATATTGTCAATATTTTTATGAAGTAAATTTTGTGTTCACCTAGCATATTAGTCATGTATATTAGCAATTTAAATTTCATGTTGCTAGTTAATTACCGCTAATTAATATTAAATATTTTTTGATTTTGATTGTCGATTATCAAAACAACATAAGAACTTATTTTAAAAATATAACGAATTATTTAGATACGAACCTCTTATTCTTTGGTCCTTGATTTACGACATCCTTTGTTCTAATTTTACATCCGCGCAGCTCCTGAAACTACATCGCAGGTCATCTAGCTTATTGGCTCCCAGAGGGTACATGTAATTAAAACAAAACCATTACAAGTTTAGTGTTATTTGTAAACACAATGGGCATAAGTTTTAATTAGCATTAACGATGACGTGGCCAAGAATGGAACTGACTTAATATCAAATGGACCACGTCATCAATTATGAATACCGTCTCTGGACGTAGATTTCCTACGAATTTTTTTATATAAATTCGATATTGTCAATATTTTTATGAAGTAAATTTTGTGTTCACCTTAGCATATTAGTCATGTATATCTATTAGCAATTGTTTTTAAATTTCATGTTGCTAGTTAATTACCGCTAATTATATTAAATATTTTTTGATTTTTGTCGATTATCAAAACAACATAAGAACTTATTTTTAAAAATATCGAATTATTTAGATACGAACCTCTTATTCTTTGGTCCTTGATTTACGACATCCTTTGTTCTAATTTTACATCCGCGCAGCTCCTGAAACTACATCGCAGGTCATCTAGCTTATTGGCTCCCAGAGGGTACATGTAATTAAAACAAAACCATTACAAGTTTAGTGTTATTTGTAAACAATGGGCATAAGTTTTAATTAGCATTAACGATGACGTGGCCAAGAATAGAACTGACTTAATATCAAATGGACCACGTCATCAATATATGAATACCGTCTCTGGGACGTAGATTTCCTACGAATTGGAATTTTATATTAAATTCGATATTGTCAATAATTTTATGAAGTAAATTTTGTGTTCACCTAGCATTAGTCATGTATAGCAAGTGTTTAAATTTCATGTTGCTAGTTAATTACCGCTAATTAATATTAAATTTTTTTGATTTTGATTGTCTTATCAAAACAACATAAGAACTTATTTTAAAAATATAACGAATTATTTAGATACGAACCTCTTATTCTTTGGTCCTTGATTTACGACATCCTTTGTTCTAATTTTACATCCGCGCAGCTCCTGAAACTACATCGCAGGTCATCTAGCTTATTGGCTCCCAGAGGGTACATGTAATTAAAACAAAACCATTACAAGTTTAGTGTTATTTGTAAACACAATGGGCATAAGTTTTAATTAGCATTAACGATGACGTGGCCAAGAATGGAACTGACTTAATATCAAATGGACCACGTCATCAATATATGAATACCGTCTCTGGGACGTAGATTTCCTACGAATTGGAATTTTATAAAATTCGATATTGTCAATATTTTTATGAAGTAAATTTTGTGTTCACCTTAGCATATTAGTCATGTATATCTATTAGCAATTGTTTAAATTTCATGTTGCTAGTTAATTACCGCTAATTAATATTAAATATTTTTTGATTTTGATTGTCGATTATCAAAACAACATAAGAACTTATTTTAAAAATATCGAATTATTTAGATACGAACCTCTTATTCTTTGGTCCTTGATTTACGACATCCTTTGTTCTAATTTTACATCCGCGCAGCTCCTGAAACTACATCGCAGGTCATCTAGCTTATTGGCTCCCAGAGGGTACATGTAAAACAAAACCATTACAAGTTTAGTGTTATTTGTAAACACAATGGGCATAAGTTTTAATTAGCATTAACGATGACGTGGCCAAGAATAGAACTGACTTAATATCAAATGGACCACGTCATCAATATATGAATACCGTCTCTGGACGTAGATTTCCTACGAATTGGAATTTTATAAAATTCGATATTGTCAATATTTTTATGAAGTAAATTTTGTGTTCACCTAGATTAGTCATGTATTAGCAATTTAAATTTCATGTTGCTAGTTAATTACCGCTAATTAATATTTTATTTTTGATTTTGATTGTCGATTATCAAAACAATATAAGAACTTATTTTAAAAATATAACGAATTATTTAGATACGAACCTTTTATTCCTTGGTCCTTGATTACGACATCATTTGTGCTAATTTTACATCCAAGCAGCTCCTGAAACTACATCGCAGGTCATCTAGCTTATTGGCTCCCAGAGGGTACATGTAATTAAAACAAAACCATTACAAGTTTAGTGTTATTTGTAAACACAATGGGCATAAGTTTTAATTAGCATTAACGATGACGTGGCCAAGAATGGAACTGACTTAATATCAAATGGACCACGTCATCAATTCATGAATACCGTCTCTGGGACGTAGATTTCCTACGAATTGGAATTTTATAAAAATTCGATATTGTCAATATTTTTATGAAGTAAATTTTGTGTTCACCTTAGCATATTAGTCATGTATATCTATTAGCAATTGTTTTAAATTTCATGTTGCTAGTTAATTACCGCTAATTAATATTAAATATTTTTGATTTTGATTGTCGATTATCAAAACAACATAAGAACTTATTTTAAAAATATAACGAATTATTTAGATACGAACCTCTTATTCTTTGGTCCTTGATTTACGACATCCTTTGTTCTAATTTTACATCCGCAGCTCCTGAAACTACATCGCAGGTCATCTAGCTTATTGGCTCCCAGAGGGTACATGTAATTAAAACAAAACCATTACAAGTTTAGTGTTATTTGTAAACACAATGGGCATAAGTTTTAATTAGCATTAACGATGACGTGGCCAAGAATGGAACTGACTTAATATCAAATGGACCACGTCATCAATATATGAATACCGTCTCTGGGACGTAGATTTCCTACGAATTGGAATTTATTAAATTCGATATTGTCAATATTTTTATGAAGTAAATTTTGTGTTCACCTAGCATATTAGTCATGTATTAGCAATGTTTTAAATTTCATGTTGCTAGTTAATTACCGCTAATTAATATTAAATATTTTTTGATTTTGATTGTCGATATCAAAACAACATAAGAACTTATTTTAAAAATATAACGAATTATTTAGATACGAACCTCTTATTCTTTGGTCCTTGATTTACGACATCCTTTGTTCTAATTTTACATCGCGCAGCTCCTGAAACTACATCGCAGGTCATCTAGCTTATTGGCTCCCAGAGGGTACATGTAATTAAAACAAAACCATTACAAGTTTAGTGTTATTTGTAAACACAATGGGCATAAGTTTTAATTAGCATTAACGATGACGTGGCCAAGAATGGAACTGACTTAATATCAAATGGACCACGTCATCAATTCATGAATACCGTCTCTGTAGATTTCCTACGAATTGGAATTTTATAAAATTCGATATTGTCAATATTTTTATGAAGTAAATTTTGTGTTCACCTTAGCATATTAGTCATGTATTAGCAATTGTTTAAATTTCATGTTGCTAGTTAATTACCGCTAATTAATATTAAATATTTTTTGATTTTGATTGTCGATTATCAAAACAACATAAGAACTTATTTTAAAAATATAACGAATTATTTAGATACGAACCTCTTATTCCTTGGTCCTTGATTTACGACATTTTTGCTAATTTTACATCCGCGCAGCTCCTGAAACTACATCGCAGGTCATCTAGCTTATTGGCTCCAGAGGGTACATGTAATTAAAACAAAACCATTACAAGTTTAGTTTTATTTGTAAACAATGGGCATAAGTTTTAATTAGCATTAACGATGACGTGGCCAAGAATAGAACTGACTTAATATCAAATGGACCACGTCATCAATATATGAATACCGTCTCTGGACGTAGATTTCCTACGAATTGGAATTTTATATTAAATTCGATATTGTCAATAATTTTATGAAGTAAATTTTGTGTTCACCTAGCATTTAGTCATGTATTAGCAATGTTTTAAATTTCATGTTGCTAGTTATTACCGCTAATTAATATTAAAATTTTTTGATTTTGATTGTCGATATCAAAACAACATAAGAACTTATTTTAAAAATATAACGAATTATTTAGATACGAACCTCTTATTCTTTGGTCCTTGATTTACGACATCCTTTGTTCTAATTTTACATCGCGCAGCTCCTGAAACTACATCGCAGGTCATCTAGCTTATTGGCTCCCAGAGGTACATGTAATTAAAACAAAACCATTACAAGTTTAGTTTTATTTGTAAACACAATGGGCATAAGTTTTAATTAGCATTAACGATGACGTGGCCAAGAATGGAACTGACTTAATATCAAATGGACCACGTCATCAATATATGAATACCGTCTCTGGGACGTAGATTTCCTACGAATTGGAATTTTATATTAAATTCAATGTTGTCAATATTTTTATGAAGTAAATTTTGTGTTCACCTTAGCATATTAGTCATGTATTAGCAATGTTTTAAATTTCATGTTGCTAGTTAATTACCGCTAATTAATATTAAATATTTTTTGATTTTGATTGTTTATATCAAAACAACATAAGAACTTATTTTAAAAATATAACGAATTATTTAGATACGAACCTCTTATTCTTGGTCCTTGATTTACGACATCCTTTGTTCTAATTTTACATCGCGCAGCTCCTGAAACTACATCGCAGGTCATCTAGCTTATTGGCTCCCAGAGGGTACATGTAATTAAAACAAAACCATTACAAGTTTAGTGTTATTTGTAAACACAATGGGCATAAGTTTTAATTAGCATTAACGATGACGTGGCCAAGAATGGAACTGACTTAATATCAAATGGACCACGTCATCAATTATGAATACCGTCTCTGGGACGTAGATTTCCTACGAATTGGAATTTTATATTAAATTCGATATTGTCAATATTTTTATGAAGTAAATTTGTGTTCACCTTAGCATATTTAGTCATGTATATCTATTAGCAATTTTTAAATTTCATGTTGCTAGTTAATTACCGCTAATTAATATTAAATATTTTTGATTTTGATTGTCGATTATCAAAACAACATAAGAACTTATTTTAAAAATATACGAATTATTTAGATACGAACCTCTTATTCTTTGGTCCTTGATTTACGACATCCTTTGTTCTAATTTTACATCCGCGCAGCTCCTGAAACTACATCGCAGGTCATCTAGCTTATTGGCTCCCAGAGGTACATGAAATTAAAACAAAACCATTACAAGTTTAGTGTTATTTGTAAACACAATGGGCATAAGTTTTAATTAGCATTAACGATGACGTGGCCAAGAATGGAACTGACTTAATATCAAATGGACCACGTCATCAATTATGAATACCGTCTCTGGGACGTAGATTTCCTACGAATTGGAATTTTATTTAAAAAATTCGATATTTGTCAATATTTTTATGAAGTAAATTTTGTGTTCACCTTAGCATATTAGTCATGTATATCTATTAGCAATTTTAAATTTCATGTTGCTAGTTAATTACCGCTAATTAATATTAAATATTTTTTGATTTTGATTGTCGATTATCAAAACAACATAAGAACTTATTTTAAAAATATAACGAATTATTTAGATACGAACCTTTATTCTTTGGTCCTTGATTTACGACATCCTTTGTTCTAATTTTACATCCGCGCAGCTCCTGAAACTACATCGCAGGTCATCTAGCTTATTGGCTCCCAGAGGGTACATGTAATTAAAACAAAACCATTACAAGTTTAGTGTTTTTTGTAAACACAATGGGCATAAGTTTTAATTAGCATTAACGATGACGTGGCCAAGAATGGAACTGACTTAATATCAAATGGACCACGTCATCAATTATGAATACCGTCTCTGGGACGTAGATTTCCTACGAATTGGAATTTTATATTAAACGATATTGTCAATATTTTTATGAAGTAAATTTTTGTGTTCACCTTAGCATATTAGTCATGTATTAGCAATTTAAATTTCATGTTGCTAGTTAATTACCGCTAATTAATATTAAATATTTTTTGATTTTGATTGTCGATTATCAAAACAACATAAGAACTTATTTTAAAAATATAACGAATTATTTAGATACGAACCTCTTATTCTTTGGTCCTTGATTTACGACATCCTTTGTTCTAATTTTACATCCGCGCAGCTCCTGAAACTACATCGCAGGTCATCTAGCTTATTGGCTCCCAGAGGGTACATGTAATTAAAACAAAACCATTACAAAGTTTTTTATTTGTAAACACAATGGGCATAAGTTTTAATTAGCATTAACGATGACGTGGCCAAGAATAGAACTGACTTAATATCAAACACCAATTATGAATACCATCTCTGGTACGTAGATTTCCTATGAATTGGAATTTTATTTAAAAATTCGATATTGTCAATATTTTTATGAAGTAAATTTTGTGTTCACCTTAGCATCTTTAGTCATGTATATCTATTAGCAATTTTTTAAATTTCATGTTGCTAGTTAATTACCGCTAATTAATATTAATATTTTTTGATTTTGATTGTCGATTATCAAAACAACATAAGAACTTATTTTAAAATATAACGAATTATTTAGATACGAACCTTTTATTCTTGGTCCTTGATTTACGACATCCTTTGTGCTAATTTTACATCCGCGCAGCTCCTGAAACTACATCGCAGGTCATCTAGCTTATTGGCTCCCAGAGGGTACATGTAATTAAAACAAAACCATTACAAGTTTAGTGTTATTTGTAAACACAATGGGCATAAGTTTTAATTAGCATTAACGATGACGTGGCCAAGAATAGAACTGACTTAATATCAAATGGACCACGTCATCAATTATGAATACCGTCTCTGGGACGTAGATTTCCTACGAATTGGAATTTTATATTAAATTCGATATTGTCAATATTTTTATGAAGTAAATTTTGTGTTCACCTTAGCATATTTAGTCATGTATATCTATTAGCAATTGTTTTAAATTTCATGTTGCTAGTTAATTACCGCTAATTAATATTAAATATTTTTTGATTTTGATTGTCGATTATCAAAACAACATAAGAACTTATTTTAAAAATAACGAATTATTTAGATACAAACCTGGTCCTTGATTTATGACATCGAACATTAGCTCGTAGGTTATAAATTATAATTGAGCATATTTTGTTATGTATATCTATTAGCAATTAAATTTCATGTTGTAGTTAATACCGCTAATTAATATTAAAATTTTTTGATTTGATTGTCTATTATCAAAACAACATAAGAACTTATTTTAAAAATATAACGAATTATTTAGATACGAACCTCTTATTCTTTGGTCCTTGATTTACGACATCCTTTGTGCTAATTTTACATCCGCGCAGCTCCTGAAACTACATCGCAGGTCATCTAGCTTATTGGCTCCCAGAGGGTACATGTAATTAAAACAAAACCATTACAAGTTTAGTGTTATTTGTAAACACAATGGGCATAAGTTTTAATTAGCATTAACGATGACGTGGCCAAGAATAGAACTGACTTAATATCAAATGGACCACGTCATCAATTATGAATACCGTCTCTGGGACGTAGATTTCCTACGAATTGGAATTTTATTAAATTCGATATTGTCAATATTTTTATGAAGTAAATTTTGTGTTCACCTTAGCATATTTAGTCATGTATATCTATTAGCAATTGTTTTAAATTTCATGTTGTAGTTAATTACCGCTAATTAATATTAATATTTTTTTGATTTTGATTGTCGATTATCAAAACAACATAAGAACTTATTTTAAAAATATATCGAATTATTTAGATACGGTCCTTGATTTATGACATCCTTTTACATTCGCATAGCGTAGGTTCCTTCTTATAATTGAACTAAATTGCATATTTTGTTATGTATATCTATTAGCAATTATTTTAAATTTCATGTTGTAGTTAATACCGCTAATTAATATTAAATATTTTTTGATTTTGATTATTATCAAAAACATAAGAACTTATTTTAAAAATATAACGAATTATTTAGATACGAACCTCTTATTCTTTGGTCCTTGATTTACGACATCCTTTGTTCTAATTTTACATCCGCGCAGCTCCTGAAACTACATCGCAGGTCATCTAGCTTATTGGCTCCCAGAGGGTACATGTAATTAAAACAAAACCATTACAAGTTTAGTTTATTTGTAAACACAATGGGCATAAGTTTTAATTAGCATTAACGATGACGTGGCCAAGAATAGAACTGACTTAATATCAAACATCAATTATGAATACCGTCTCTGGGACGTAGATTTCCTACGAATTGGAATTTTATTTAAAAATTCGATATTGTCAATTTTTTATGAAGTAAATTTTGTGTTCACCTTAGCATCTTTAGTCATGTATATCTATTAGCAATTGTTTTAAATTTCATGTTGCTAGTTAATTACCGCTAATTAATATTAAATATTTTTTGATTTTGATTGTCTATTATCAAAACAACATAAGAACTTATTTTAAAAATATAACGAATTATTTAGATACGAACCTCTTATTCTTTGGTCCTTGATTTACGACATCCTTTGTTCTAATTTTACATCCGCGCAGCTCCTGAAACTACATCGCAGGTCATCTAGCTTATTGGCTCCCAGAGGGTACATGTAATTAAACAAAACCATTACAAGTTTAGTGTTATTTGTAAACACAATGGGCATAAGTTTTAATTAGCATTAACGATGACGTGGCCAAGAATAGAACTGACTTAATATCAAATGGACCACGTCATCAATTCATGAATACCGTCTCTGGGACGTAGATTTCCTACGAATTGGATTTTTATATTAAATTCGATATTGTCAATATTTTTATGAAGTAAATTTTGTGTTCACCTTAGCATATTTAGTCATGTATATCTATTAGCAATTTTTTAAATTTCATGTTGCTAGTTAATTACCGCTAATTAATATTAAATATTTTTTGATTTTGATTGTCGATTATCAAAACAACATAAGAACTTATTTTAAAAATATAACGAATTATTTAGATACAAAATGGTCCTTGATTTATGAAATTGTACATATAAACATCCAAACGCATATTTTGTTATGTAGCAATTGCCGCTCGAACTTATTTTAAAAATATAACGAATTATTTAGATACGAACCTCTTATTCTTTGGTCCTTGATTTACGACATCCTTTGTTCTAATTTTACATCCGCGCAGCTCCTGAAACTACATCGCAGGTCATCTAGCTTATTGGCTCCCAGAGGGTACATGTAATTAAAACAAAACCATTACAAGTTTAGTGTTATTTGTAAACACAATGGGCATAAGTTTTAATTAGCATTAACGATGACGTGGCCAAGAATAGAACTGACTTAATATCAAAATCATCAATTATGAATACCATCTCTGGTACGTAGATTTCCTATGAATTGGAATTTTATTTAAAAAATTCGATATTGTCAATATTTTTATGAAGTAAATTTTGTGTTCACCTTAGCATCTTAGTCATGTATATCTATTAGCAATTATTTTAAATTATTTTAGTTAATTACCGCTAATTAATATGAAATATTTTTTTTTGATTGTCGATTATCAAAACAATATAAGAACTTATTTTAAAAATATAACGAATTATTTAGATACGAACCTCTTATTCTTTGGTCCTTGATTTACGACATCCTTTGTTCTAATTTTACATCCGCGCAGCTCCTGAAACTACATCGCAGGTCATCTAGCTTATTGGCTCCCAGAGGGTACATGTAATTAAAACAAAACCATTACAAGTTTAGTTTTATTTGTAAACACAATGGGCATAAGTTTTAATTAGCATTAACGATGACGTGGCCAAGAATAGAACTGACTTAATATCAAATCAATTATGAATACCATCTCTGGTACGTAGATTTCCTATGAATTGGAATTTTATTTAAAAATTCGATATTGTCAATATTTTTATGAAGTAAATTTTGTGTTCACCTTAGCGTCTTTAGTCATGTATATCTATTAGCAATTGTTTTAAATTTCATGTTTGCTAGTTAATTACCGCTAATTAATATTAAATATTTTTTGATTTTGATTGTCGATTATCAAAAACATAAGAACTTATTTTAAAAATATAACGAATTATTTAGATACGAAACCTCTTATTCTTTGGTCCTTGATTTACGACATCCTTTGTTCTAATTTTACATCCGCAGCTCCTGAAACTACATCGCAGGTCATCTAGCTTATTGGCTCCCAGAGGGTACATGTAATTAAACAAAACCATTACAAGTTTAGTTTTATTTGTAAACACAATGGGCATAAGTTTTAATTAGCATTAACGATGACGTGGCAAGAATAGAACTGACTTAATATCAAAATCAATTATGGGTACGTAGGCGAATTATTTAGATACGAACCTCTTATTCTTTGGTCCTTGATTTACGACATCCTTTGTTCTAATTTTACATCCGCGCAGCTCCTGAAACTACATCGCAGGTCATCTAGCTTATTGGCTCCCAGAGGTACATGTAATTAAAACAAAACCATTACAAGTTTAGTTTTATTTGTAAGCACAATGGGCATAAGTTTTAATTAACATTAACGATGACGTGGCCAAGAATAGAACTGACTTAATATCAAACCATTTATGAATACCATCTCTCATTGTGTGCCATCTTCAGTTTGCAGCCTTTGGGATAATCTTTGTGTGTGGGCTAATTAATATTAAATATTTTTTGATTTTGATTGTCGATTATCAAAACAACATAAGAACTTATTTTAAAAATATAACGAATTATTTAGATACCCTCTTATTCTTTGGTCCTTGATTTACGACATCCTTTGTTCTAATTTTACATCCGCGCAGCTCCTGAAACTACATCGCAGGTATTTAATGTTTAATAAAAGAACAGCTTGGCTTCTGCTCTGTTCGAGGTTCTTTATTTGAATATCAAAGTGTGCTGAAGTTGGGTTCAGCTAACCGGCAGATACATTGCTTATATCTATGTATTCTTACTTACATTTATACATATACATATGTATGCAGAAGGCATTGACCACTTGAGCATGCAAAGTGCATGCTCAGCATTCCCACGCTCCGCGATCGGCTTATGTATAAGCGTTAGATCGTATTACTGGGGCGCTGGAGTGCTTACGTAGTTTTTGGTGGTCTTTTTGTATATTTGTATATTTATATTTATTATGACAAAGTGTCACAATGTATTGACGCTAAGTTATACCCAATCATTTATTGTATTGTTAGGGTAGATTAGTCCAATATGCTACACCTCCCTTTTTAAAGAAATGACGTAATATATGTAGTCATTTAGTTCTCAATATTAATATTGTGTTTAGAAAGAAAAAAAATTTTTTTTAATGATATTGATTTTTCTTATTAATTATTAGCAATGTTTTGTCTCAAAGCATTTTTGTATAATGACAGAATAATACAAAAAAATGTATGTTGAATTACGATATTTTTGGATTTATGTTTAACTTTCTTAGAAGGAAAAATAATTAAATTTTTTTTGTGGTTTTTTTTTTTTTTTGTTTTGAGGTTGATCAGACCTTTTTTAAGTGAAATGAAACGTTTCATTGATTATATTTTTTAGTCTATCCTTATGTACTTTTTGCTTCTTTTGTTTTGTATCTCTAATTACTATGTTATCTCTGTCTTCTATGGTTTCTACAGTATAAGGGCCTAGATATACTGGATCTAACTTATGACCCGATTCGTTCCTTAGTATAACTTTATCTCCTATTTTTAATTGGAAATCTGAAGTTTTCTTATCATAAAGTTGTTTTCTATAAGACTTAGCTTTTTCTAACAAAAGTCTAGCTCTTTTATATGCTATTTCTAATCTAAATTTGATTTCTTTTGAGTAATCTTCTATATTATACAGTGGTTCTATTCTATCTGTTTTATTAAAATTTGCGAACTGCCTTGGTAATCTTCCAAAGACTAGTTCATATGGACAGTAATTATGCATGACTTATGGTTGAAACAATATGTAAAGTATTGTATCCAAACGTCCTAATCAGTTTTATCTGCAGAGATGTATGAACGAATGTATTCATTGAATGTTCTAGGACTTCGTTCGATTGTCCCTAAAGTCTGGAGGTGATATGCAGTGGATGTAAGATTTTCAATCTTCATATATTTACACATATCTTGAATTACATTGTTTTTATACTCGGTACCCATGTCCGAAATGAACGTCTTCATTGGACCGTACTTTAGTATAAAATTTTCGAATATAGCTTTTGCGACAGTATTTGCGCTCTTATTCGCAACAGGTATGGTTACTAGATACTTCGTCAAATCACATATTAGTGTGACGATGTATTCGTTGCCATATTCTGATTTCGGTAGTGGACCAACTGTGTCCACTATCACTATATCAAAAGCATTTGTTGGGGTTTCTGTGTGAGTCATTGGGGTCTTTGTATGTGTCGTTGTTTTTGACATTTGGCATTTATGACATCTACGTATGTACTCTTTTATATGACGAGTCATATTTTTCCAATAATAGTGTCTTTTTATTTTCGCTAGCGTTCTTGTAATGCCTGTATGACCTCCTTGAATTGGATCGTCCTGATATGTAGACAGTATCGATTGTATCTCTTTTTCAGTTTTTATAATGGTCACCGGCTGGAGTAGCGCTACTCTTAATGATTTCAATTTTATATTGCCCATATTTTTGAAATTATCTATTGAAATGGTTTCAAAGATTTTTTCACTCGGTGCCAATTTGAGTTGGCTGATTTTTAGTATACCGGCTTGCATTTCAAGCCTTTGGAAGAACTGACCTAAATCAAAAATTCCATTGGTATATAAATCGTCAACATCAATTCTTGCAATAACTTTATTTCCTCGTTTTAGTAAACAAATAGATTCAGTTATTCGCAAGGTCACTACTTTTCGTACTTCATCATTTGTTATGACTTCGTGTACGTTGGGCTTAGATACATTTTGGATACTTTGCCTAGGCAATAGTTCCTTATTTGTTACTGTACAGTTTTCTTGTCTACTTTGTTGCCTGGTAGTGACTTTCAGGACTTTATGTTGCATGTCTTTGAGTTCCTTTATATTTATACGTGAGAGTGCGTCTGCTACAAAATTATCTTTCCCCCTTAGGTATTCTACTGTGAAGTCGTATTCTTCAAGCTCTAGCCGCATGCGAGTTAATTTAGAACTGGGATTAGTCATAGAAAATAGGTACGTTAATGGTCTGTGGTCCGTTTTAATGGTGAAATGTTTGCCATAAATGTATGGTCTAAAATGGGTAATTGCCCAATGAATTGCCGCTAGCTCTTGTTCCGTTGTACTCTTATTGCTTTCTCCTTTTGTAAATGAACGATGCATAAGCTATTGGGAGCTGAATCCCGTTACGGTTCTGAGTTAGAACCGCTCCGCAAGCTTGTTTACTAGCATCCGTTATAATGCAAAATTCTTTGCGAAAATCAGGATATTGTAATAGTGTGGGGTGCATAAGATTTTCTTTAAGGTATTCGAATGCGTTCTGGCATTCGCTTGACCATTCAAAAGGGACATTCTTTTTACATAATCTAGTTATGTGCCGTGAATAGTCGGCGAAGTTCCTTATAAATCGACGATAATAGTTGCAGAATGCTACAAATCGTCTTGCACTGTCCGCATCATGAGGGACAGGATAATTTTTGATGACGTCATATTTTTGTCATCTGGCAATACTCCTTTGTCTGTGCATTTGTGACCTAGGAATGTCACTTCGTGCATAAAAATGAACATTTTTCTGGATGCAACTTTAGGTTATATTTCACTACATTAAAAACGTCAGTTAAGTTTTTAATCATGTGTTTTTTCGGAACATCCTATCACCATTAAGTCATCCATGTAAAGGAATGCCTGAGAGGGTTCTAATCCCGAGAATGATATAGTCATCATCCTCTGAAATGAATTTGGTGCTATTTTAAGACCAAAGGGTAATCGCGTGAAGCGATATGAGCCATTGCTCGTTGA